>NC_133293.1:15053863-15299863 GCF_005239225.2 Populus alba
TGTGACAGGTCACCTCTTTCCCCATCTAATCCTCTAACGGTAAAGACTTTATTCCACAGTATGGCAAAGGTGGCACTCCAATGTTCTACCAGCTAGCTGGTCTTCAATTCGAAATCTCAAACAATGGCATGAAAACTTTAGATTAAAGAGAATTCCTCCCGGGCCCAAAATCCTTTTGAATTTTTTATTTTTTTTTAAAAGCATGTTTTTGCCCTCTGTGCCAGTGAGAAATAAGATTTTGAGGTGTTTAGAACACGGTTAAATAGTGTTTCACATAAAATTAAATTTTTTTTATTTAAAGTTGTTTTTAAATTATTTTAATGTATTAATATTAATAATAATTTTTAAAAAATATTATTTTAGTATAATTGAAAATAAAAAATATTTTAAAAAATAACCACTATTATAATACCTAATTCACTCACAGAGGCCAGACTATCATGCGCTCTGCGGCCATGAGAACCCTGAAATTTACTCTGTTTTTTCTTGCGTGGTCCTTGAATCAATAATTACGCCGCATTACATGAGTGTTTAGCTCCAGAAAATAAAACTCCAGCCTTTTGATTTGTTTTTACTTTAGCTTACTGTTATTTGACACAGAAGTATAATTACAACACCCTCGCTTCCAAGATCACGATTCCATCAATGATTTATGCGTCGAGGAAAGGTGCGATCCATCCATCCAGAAGGTATGCAAGAGAGATCCACGTAGGTCAAACCTCAAAAGAGAAGATCCAATGTTGACGTCTAAGCTGAACATGTCCTAATCATCTGTAATTTAGATGTTTGGTCCCGGAGTATACCTAGAAAAATTCACCACGAAGGGAGAAGAATGTTTCTTGTCGTGTCCTCACGGCTTATCTTCGTCTATAAATGGGAGGACATGGCTTCTTCTTGCAAGGGGTTCTTTTATCTTTCCCTCTTCTAAATGCATGTCCGTGAGCTCTTTCTATGCCCTATATTCCCCCGTTATGTGCCCTTCTTAGGGCCTTTGGCTTTACGAGAGAAAGCCTGCCGAAGAAAAAAAAAATCTTTATTTTCCTTGTTTCTTTCTGTATTTTAAAAATATTTTTTAAAAAAATTTTAAATATTTTTTTATTAATTTTAAATTAATACATTTTTAGCATTTTTAAATTATCTTGATTTGCTCATCAGGGGTGGAGCAAGAAAAAAAATTAGGAGGGCCAAGTTATGAACTAGGGAGGCCAAGAAAAAATTACAATTATTTTTATTAAAATTACAAATATTTACAAGGGAGGGACATTTTCTTGTAGGGACCGGGGCCCCTACCAGCCCCCCTCTCTCCTGGTACTAATATCAAAAATAATTTTTAAAAAATAAAAAAAAATAATTAATATATATTTTAATATAAAAAATTATTAAAAAAACAATTATAACAAATTTTTTTACCCTGTTTTTTTGCTTTATTTCCTTTTCAGTTTTCTAGAACCCCTCCCCCCAGCAGTGAAGGAAAAGCTCCCTGGAAAGAATGCTAGCCCCTAACAGTCTAGCACGTTGTTCCTTATACCTGTAATGAACGCGCTTTTACATCGGAGAAACAGGCAAAAATGTATCACTCTATAGGTCAAGGTTGTAGATTTCATTTTATTTCCTTCAGAGGAACCGGGATATATCATTTTAGTTTTAAAAAACAATAACCCGGAATAGATTTTATCTCCCTTGGGATTTCAGCTCTTTCTATAAATTCAGCCCAAATTCAAGTCGAAATGTTTTGGTTGCATTCCAACTAAATATTATTTTTTTTTATTTTTTTTTAAATAATTATTTAATTTTACACTATAAATTATATTGTTCAATCTAATTATTGGATGAAGCTACAATTTTACAAGGAATCTCATAATATATTATTAAATCTCATATTAAATATTAAACTTTTAGGGCAATTGAAATTTAAAAAGACCGTGCGAGATTATGGATATTGATGATATTTTTATAATTTTGTTTGAGCTTGTAATTTTGTTTTGAAATATTAATTTTTTGTTTTGTTTTTTAAAATTATTTTTTTTTTATTTTATTGTTCAACAAAAAATTTATTAAAAATCAAGTTTTTTAATTTATTTTATTTTGAATTATTATAGCCTCATAATCTCGATTATAAATTTAAAAAATTAATTTAAATTAATTTAATATATTATTGTTATATATATATATATATATAACTGAAGAACCTTAAAACCACATGTTAAAATACTCTAAAACAAAAAAAAATACTATTTCAATTGAAAAAACAGAAAGTCAACCAGAAACAAAATTGATAAGCTTGGCATACGCTATTTATAATTTACACGTAACGAAGTAGCACGTGAAGAGAACCAAAAATGTTTAGCTTTTTTTAACGTCATAGTTTTGATAACGTTTGGTCTAGATCGTTAGATTCAGACGGTGAATAGAAAAGGAAAAGGAGAGTAAAAGACAAGGAAAAAAGAAAAAACAACCAAGCAAAAGCTGTAAGAGAGCATGCAGGGATTCTTTCTTGAGTTTTTTTTTATTATTCTAAATTAAATTTGTATATATCAAGATAATTTCTTCCATGAAGTGCATATGATTTTCTAATTATTACTTATCTTGAGTGTGTTCTGTCTAATTTCTATACGAACTATAATTTAATTTGAGAGTACTGACCTCTCGTGATCAAATGAATATTGCCCTCTTCTTTTTAATTGTTGATTTTTTTTTCTTTTATCAAAATTAAAATCTAAAATATGAAAGCAAAATAAATATTTTCGTGTTACTTAAGTTTAGAGAGAGAGAGAGAGAGAGAGAGAGAGAGAGAGAGAGGTAAAATAGTTTAGAGAAAGACAGTGAGTTTCGTAAAAGGAGCAGAGGAATAATAATGACAGCAAACCATAAAAAAACCAAATGAGAGAGAAAGAAAAAAGCCTAATAATTAAGCTCTGAAAGTGATATATATATAAAAAGAAAAAGCAGAGAGAGAGGAAAAAAAAAAGAAAACGAAAAGAGCTTCTTGACCCCTCAAAAATCCTCTTCTTTAAGAAATCAAGACAAGCAAGTCAGAGATAGAAAGAAAGAAAGAAAGAAAGATTTAAATGAACTGATTTATTGAGAAGCCAAGAAAATGGAAAGCACAGCACCACAAGCAGAGGAGCTCCTAAAAAAAATCCAACAACTTGAAGCTGGACACCAACATCTTCAACAACAAATGTCAAAGCTCAAGCTTTCCTCTACTACTACCGATCCAAAACCAACCCAACAAAGGTCCCATTCTATATCTCCACAAAGGTCTGGTCCCAGGAATCGGGTTGCTGGTGGGCCAACCGTGTCGAGTTTTGAGGCTGCTTGGAAGAAGGGTTCTGCTTCATTTAGACATTCATCGCCTTTACAGAGAGAAAGTAGAAGTTTGAATAGTAATAATGTTAGCGATGGTCACAGTAATGGCGGTGGAGAAGGAGGAGATGGTAATAGAGGAGGACCTTCTTCTGTGAAGTTTACTGATAAACAATATTTGAATATATTGCAGTCCGTGGGACAGTCTGTTCATATTTTTGATCATTCAGGTCGTATTATTTACTGGTAAGTTTGCTATGTTTCTTAAAGATTTCTTTCTTCTTTTGCATTTTCGTTTCACATCTTTGTCATTTGGGGTTGTTGTTTGTGTGTATGGTGTGTTTCTTTTGGTTTGAACTTTGGGCGTTGTTGTAACTGTAGATATGTTGGTGGTTGACTATGGAAATTGTGATTCCGATTTCTGAATTTGATTGGTATTAGATGATAGTCCCTTTTAATCTGAGTTGTAATATAAATTTGTGCTTTTGAACGAGTTTCGCGTGATTTTTTTTTTTCTGGGTTTTTCTAGTTTATGCGGAAATTGAAGGCATTGATTTGTGGGGTTTACGTGTATTGTTATGATTGTGCAGGAACCGAACAGCCGAGAACCTTTATGGTTATTCAGCTGCAGAAGCTCTTGGTCAGGATGCTATTGAGCTGCTAATTGATCCTCGGGATTATGCAGTGGCAAATGGTATTGTTCAAAGAGTTAGTATGGGGGAGAAATGGACAGGGAAGTTTCCGGTTAAGAATAAAATGGCGGAGAGGTTTACAGTTGTTGCTACCAATACTCCTTTATACGATGATGATGGTGCTTTGGTTGGGATTATTTGCGTGTCGAGTGATTCACGACCTTTTCAAGGAGTGGGGGTTGCATTGTTGGATTCGAGGAACTTGGAAGCAGAGTCAAGCTATAGTTCGCCCAGGACTATCGTCATGAGCAAACTTGGTCTTGATTCTCAACAGCCCTTGCAAGCAGCAGTAGCGTCAAAAATATCAAATTTGGTCAGTCTATTAGTTTTTTTGTGTTCTTATGTATTTAACTATACAGCGTTGCCTGTCTTGATTGTTAGAATCACCAAAACAGGCATCCAGGGTGAGCAACAAAGTCAAGTCCAAAATCCGGCCGGGAGAGAACAGCATGGATCGTGAAGGAGGGAGTGGGGACAGTCACTATTCTGACCATGGGTACTCAGATGCAGCTCTATCTGACCATCGGGAGGATGCAAATTCTAGTGGAGCTAGTACACCAAGAGGAGATGTACATCTATCTCCTTTTGGTGTATTTTCCCATCTTGACGACAGGTCCCCAGCACAATCATGCAGAGAATCTGGTGATGAGAGCGAAGGAAAGCCTGCAATTCACAAGAACTTTACCTCAAAGGCAGAAGCATGGATTGGTAAGAAAGGGCTGTCATGGCCCTGGAAAGGGAATGAAAAGGAAGGCTCAGAAGCAAGGACTACACGTTTTGGGTGGCCTTGGTCGCAAAATGATCAAGAGAGTGAAACATTTCATCAGAGAAGTCCCTCTTCCGGTGCAAAATCTGAAAACCATGTCAGTGAAAGTAATCGGCCTGCCAATAATGAGGCATCTGGGTCCTGGTCTTCTTCAATTAATGTTAACAGCACAAGCAGTGCCAGTAGTTGTGGAAGTACCAGCAGTACTGTGAATAAGGTGGACCCAGACACTGATTGCTTGGATTATGAAATATTATGGGAAGACTTGACTATTGGAGAGCAAATTGGGCAAGGTAATTATCTTTAAATTGAAAAGTGTCCTTCTAGAGTATCGACTCTAAAATGTCCTTTGGTTGAGCTACTCGTCTGTATTTAATCTTTCCTGAACTTGAAATTTTTTGCATCCTCATTGAATGTCTAGTGACAAATAACAGTGATCTGTCATAATGCTTCTTTAGCTTTGATCTTTAAGCTGGGATGTTTTGCTTGGCTACACTTCATTTGCATTCTCACTTAACCACTTTTACTTTATATTCCTGCAGGTTCTTGTGGAACTGTATATCATGCCCTGTGGTATGGATCAGTATGTTCTCTTGCTCTTTTCCTTTGAAACATCTTTATTCTCAATGACGCGTAATCACAAGATGTATATGAATTCAGATACTTGAGATAAGATACAGCATTGTGCCTGCCATCTATCCTAATCTAAGGCTTTCATTTCTGTTCATTATGGATAATATGAATAGAAGCAAACTCAAGTTAAAATTGCCTAGTCTGAACTTTGTAAGCATATATGTCTATGACATTGATATGTCTTACATAAACCACATAAATGGGATGTTATGTGCATTTAGTGTATACATGACTCTGCTTTCTTATTCTTACAGAATAAGATGCTGCCTTGTGAGCTAGGATCTCTATGAAGCTTTAATTGTGTTTCGCATTGAGTGGAATGAGGAAAAGAAGCAAAATGAACTTTGTGGTGATGATATTTTATTTATCCTTGGTTGAGCAAAACTCATTTTGTTTCAGGATGTTGCTGTCAAAGTATTCTCCAAGCAAGAGTATTCAGATGATGTTATACTTGCATTTAAACAAGAGGTGGGATTCCAGTATCTCAACAAAATCTTAGCTACAGTTTCTTGCTTCCTTGTTAGCCCAACAGGATCATAGTTACAGTTTCTTGCCATTTAAATGCATTTCAAATTGGGATGTTTCTAGTATGTTTCCAAGCATCTTTCTATGCATGCTCCATTTTAACCAATTCCATTTCCTTCTTCTTTTTTTACCTGCTACAAACTGGTCCGTGTGTACATGATTTCCATTGTCTTAAAATTGCCAACCTTGCAATCATTGTCATATTAACTTTTTTTATTAAAGGCCATTTCTTTAGAAGATCTTATTGTCTGTAATGAATATCAATGCTTGGGTTGGTGTAGACAAGTGACGCCATTTAACTGAAGGCTTTGAAGTCTGTAAATATGTAAATTAAGATAATAAGAATCAAAATGCTGGTCAACTGGACTGCACTAGCCTTAGTTGGACACATATGAGCAATACGAGATTTTCTTAGTGGATTTGCTTAAAGCTGTATTATGGTTACTGGTATTGTCAAATCTTGATTTGTGTTTGGGGAATGTGGTAGAGGTTGAGGTTTGTGCACGGGGCTCACAAATAAAGCATGAAAAAGCAAGAAAAACTAGCTTTTGTTGACGAGGTTTGTGCATGGTTGGGTTGTACCTAACCTCAGCCTCAACTTCTACCACATTCTCAAACACTCTGCTAGGTCTTGCTTGAAGGATTGGGTAATTTTGGGATTCAGATTTGGGAATATATCATATCTTGCATTGTTATATAATGATATGCTCCCCTTCCCTGTTTTAATATAACATCAATGCCCCTTTTCTTTTCATTCATGAAGGTATCTCTCATGAAGAGACTCCGGCATCCAAATGTTTTGCTCTTCATGGGTGCTGTGACTTCACCTCAGCGTCTCTGCATTGTTACAGAGTTCCTCCCACGGTAATTTTGAACTCCATCTCAACAACATGAATGATGAACTTTCAGTTTTCTTACTTTTCAGTGTGCCAACTAAAAAATGGCACATGATTTGTGTAGGGTGTCATATGATTGAAATTAACTTTTAAATTCCTGAAACAGAAGATAATGTACTTTTCAGTAACTGTTCTATTTCCTGTTGATGCAGTGGAAGTTTGTTTCGCTTACTGCAGAGGAACACAACCAAACTAGATTGGAGACGGCGCGCTCATATGGCAATGGATATTGTGAGTGGTGAATTTTTTATAAATATACTTCCTGGTAGGAATTATTGCTTGTTGTAGTGCTAAAACTCTTGGGCCTGTAAGGAATGCTGAAGGTTGACGATGTCTCTGAATTGTTCCTTCTATGATCCCACCTTGTTGGGACCAAAATGGTGCAATGACTGTTTTGTTTTCTTGTTGAGGATCTCTATGGTTTTTGCATTTGTTTGGGGTTCTTGAGGTGTTCTGATTGATTCTTAATAATGAAGTGTATCTCATCCTTTATTTTATTGTTTGAATCCTCTACAGGCTCGAGGTATGAACTATCTTCATCATTACAACCCGCCTATCATTCATCGTGATCTGAAGTCTTCAAATCTCTTAGTTGACAAGAACTGGACTGTAAAGGTTTGTCATTAATTATTAGTATTTTCTCATGCAATTTGTTTGGTTTTGTTTTTAACTTCAGGTTGAGACATCTTGGATGTCTTCTTCTTCTTCTTCTTTTCCATTGAGGTGAAAATATAATTATATTTGACCAGGTTGGAGATTTTGGTTTATCACGTCTAAAGCATGAAACTTATTTGACAACAAAGACTGGGAAGGGAACGGTACTACAAGTTTTGTTACTTTATCTTATCAAAATAGTCATTCTGTAATTGTTATGATTAGGCTGCTTAAAAAATTAAGGTCAAATTCTCACTCTACTACCTTTATTTTGTCGTTGTAGCCTCAATGGATGGCACCCGAAGCTCTCCGTAATGAACCCTCCGATGAAAAGTATGTTCTACCCCTTGGGCTGGGAAAACACTAAACTTGAAATTGATTTCTTTTCTGCTGTTTGGTTTCCTTTAGGTCTGATGTATACAGCTATGGAGTGATACTCTGGGAGCTTGCCACTGAGAAGATTCCTTGGGATAATCTCAACTCAATGCAGGTATAGTTCTCACTTGAAAACTTCTGAGGATATTTCTCTTAGGAAAGCAAAGACTAAACTGTTGTGTATGCTAATATACAGTCGTTGAGTGCTTGAACAGTATAATACATTGCTGCCAGCACCTGCTCTGGATGTCCAGGCAGAGCCTTTTCAAATTTTCAATTCGGCAAATAATAAATAATGCTAACATAGCACTGCACATACGAACTATAGTTTGTTTTGTGTACTTGCAGGTGATTGGAGCTGTAGGGTTCATGAACCAACAGCTCGAGATTCCAAAAGATGTGGATCCACAGTGGGCTTCTATAATTGGAAGTTGCTGGCACAGGTGCTTATTTTCTTCCACTTGATTCTAAAAGAAGGGCTTTAAGAGTTAAGCAAATTTACCCTTGCTGGAGGTGCTTCTATGGCTGGTTAGGGTGGTTATTAGACTTCCACGACTTTAAATTAATCGACATACAAATGCTCGATGATTTCTGGCTATAAAATAATGAGGGTTCAAAGTTTTGATCCTAGTTGGCGACTCTTATTTCTATTTTCTTTCTATTTCATATTTTAGCCCACAGTCTTATGTTTGTCCTGTATCATCATGAATGTATTATCTTTTGGAACTACACATCAGCATAAATGTAGATGCATGAATTAATACCCTGGGTAGAGCTAAATGGAGGATGCATGTAACCAACACCAAGTGGTCAAACTAGGATTTAATGGGTTGGCTAGTAGATGTGTATGAAATGCTTATGATTATAAAGTTATGATGGTTGTCTTGTTTGACTTGGGCTGTGTAGATTTTTCAATTATTGTTGGAAGTTATCTGATGTTGTCTTGTGGATTTCATTTTGATGGTGAATATATTACAGAATAATTATGTTTGGTCTAAGGTATTTGATTAAGACGTAGTTATTCTGGAAAGTGAAATCATTTGTCTTGCCACCCTTTTTTTACAGTTCTCAATTATCTATATTCCCAATTTTCAAAACTTTCTAATGGTTAAATTCATAACTTTGTCTAAACCAGTGATCCACAGTGCCGTCCAACTTTCCAGGAATTGCTGGAAAAGCTCAGAGATCTTCAGAGACAATATGCCATTCAATTCCAGGCAGCCCGTTCCTCAGCTGGAGATAACACACAGAAGGAACTGTAGGTCAGATTCATTGCTTGTCTCTTTAGCATGGCCACGGATTGGAATGACTTTGCTTTCCAAAAGGCTCGTGTCCACCCCCAAGTGCTGGTGAAGAGAATGTTTACTAGGATAGCCCACGGATTGCCACTAAAGGCATGTGGTATTGGCATGGAAAAGCTCACGCCAGATAGACAAAGAACAGGAAAGGAAGAGGAGAGGGTAGTTGACATCCTTGTGAGCTGCTTGATTTTTTATGGTGATTGGGTGGGTTGGATGTTTGTTTATTTACTAACAAGATTGAAATCTTCGACATCCGTCAGTGGTGCCGTGTGATTGGAATTGTGTTGGTTGGATTCATGCAAACCCGTCAGTGATTTCAATGTGAGAGATGTTTAGGACCACTTAGAAGGTTGTCGGAAAACACAGTTTTTAATTGATCAAATAAGAGCGAGATCAGATAACTGTCTTTCCTCGGTAATATTTCTCTACATGCTTGTATAAACGTGATGGATTTGGTTGCCCTAATTTTTGCATTTCTATCTCTCCCATTCGGGCAATTCTAGAAGTAAGCACTCAGCTTGCATGAATTAATCCAAGGTTTTTTTTTATCTTTTTTTATTTATTTGTATAAGATGGTGCGATCTAAGTTGGCGCATACCCTTTGATGCTCTTCTAGTTGAGGTTCGGTTATACTTAGCTTGACTTGTGTTTGAGGAGAGACAGACGGGGGAAAAAAAAAGTTATCAAGGGAAGCGAACCCTCTTATTTGAAATGATAAAATGGGGGCACAAGGCCAGTTAAAAATACATAAGATGCTTTGCCCCAATTGCAGCTACACTACAAACACGCTTTGCCAAGCCTCCGATGGTAAAAATTCAGTGCGTCTAAAGATGCTCTTTCGAGATGCTTTTAATTGGTTTTGATATTTTTATATTAAAACAATGCATTTTCAATTTAAAATCATCTTCAGCGTTACCGAACACATGTGATGAGCAATAGTTCTTCCTCGAAGTTCCCATGTATGGTGGATTATTGATCACAGGAATTGAAAAAAATGTTAGGCAAGGATATAAATCTATGTAGTTGGGAATCGCTGATTTCCTGGATACAGTTTTTGAAACGCATAGCAAGCATGTTTACAGAGACCATCAACTCCAAACATTTTATGCAAATGGAAAGGAAAAAAAGAAAAATTAACTTCCACATTGGCATTCGAAAAGAATTCTTCATGTAGCTCGTTCTCAGAAAATTTTAAGCCCCCGGCATTCCCAACGTGTTTCTAGTGAAGAAGATGTCGAATAGCAGCAACAGCATCGCCTTTGTGCTCTCGTAAGGTTCTCTCTGCTACCTTCTTGTCCAACTGGTGTCGACATCAAAGAAAAATGCTATAAGCCACTGGCAGATGCAAATTGAAATCCGTTAATGCAAATGGAAAAATACTAGGAAAGTAACCTCTAATTCATTTGCAATTATGTCAACATCAGCTGCGTTGATCTTCACAGCAGCCAGTTCTTTCTCCCTGTCAAGCAGAACAAGAATAATGTTTAGTTGAAAAGAAAAAGACATTCAATAGGTAACAGCCCAAGAAAAATGAAGACATACAAAAAGACGGGAATAAATTTCCAAGAAAATAGTTATGCAGCAGTGCCTACTGCTTTACATGTGAAATATTGCATGATTGAACTTCTGAGCAAGGCACAGAATTCTGCAATCGAGAGATCTGAAATACCAGCTCAGAGGGAGAAAAAAGACTCACATCTGTGTGTAAACGAAATGACTTAAAAGAATAAATAAAAGTTGTTGAACAAGTGCTATGTGGAAGTATTTATCCTATACAGGAACTCAAAACACATTTATATTGGATACTGATATGTTCAATGTAATACACAAACCAGTACATCACAGGATGGTCTCCGATGTCATCAAACTATGATGAACCCATTGAAGTTTCAGTCTTTCAAGACAAAGTCTTACTAAATATTTGCTAAGAAATACCCGTTAAAGATTTGACATAACTAAGAGTTCTCTCTCCCCCTATCCTTTTGATTACTCTATAACTCTCATTTAAACTTCAAAACGAAGCATTAACACATCGTATCCACCTGAATAAAATTAAACCAGGGCTGAACATCATTAAGAAACCCGACTAGGCTCAAATAATCTGTTTGCATTATTATGTAAATATCATAAATCATGTCACGTTCAGTAAAACATATCCATTTGTGGTGAGCAAGTCCAGAACATTTGATTTAATAATAACTAGAGAACAAGCTACTGCTCTAAATTATTTAGCCAAACCCCCTCCCCCGAATAAAATGAAACTTAGCTTCAAATTACAACAGAATATTCTCAGTAGATCAAGAAAAGAAATAATCCACGTACAGGCAAAGTCTCTTAATAAGACCATCGACTATTAAATGCTCTAATAATCAAGATATTAAGTCTGCAGTTACAATAAAATAAAATCGGGTACCTCAATCTCATAGCATTGGCATCAGCTTCAGCAGAAGAAGCAATGGAAGCCATAGCTTCCTGAACACGGGTAGAATCAAGTTGGCGATCTTCAACACGGTCAGTGAGTTTATCAAGTGCTTTGCTTTGTTGCTGTAAATCTTTCGAATCGACTACTCTATCTATTCCTCCTTCGTCCCCACCTTCCATTTTTTCAATTTTCAAGCTTTTGCTTCTTCTACTTAATTTTTTTAGCTACTAAAACCCTAGATTGCCTCACCCCAGGACTGTTTGTTTTTCTATTCTCGAATAGGGACGAGGTTAAAGTTAGGAAAGGACTAAAGCAGCCCTCACCTGACCCGACCACCTTCCAGCCCCGCAAGTTGGTGTTTTTTAAAAGAGAATTTTTTTTAATACATTAAAATGTTATTTTAAAAAAAAAATCTTAATTTTACTTTTTACAAGTCATAAAAATATATCAATTTAATATTTTTAAATTAATTATATTTTAAAAATACATTAAAAAAAAAAACCCACCGCACTCCTTCAATATTCTATCAATTGGAGGCTATTGAATATGATGTTGTTTTTTTATTATTTTTTTTTATTTGTGACGAGTATGTTTGGGCTATCATTCAAGGATTAAGATTTTTTATTTGTTGTTAATAATAATATTAGTAGTATTAGTAATAAATAAATAAAAATTTATGTTATGGGACTATGCATTATTATTTTGTAAAAAAAAATAGTATTTAGGTGTCATAAACATATTTTAAAGCAGGAATAAAATTTTATGACTGGAGTTATTGTCATGATTATTCAATTAAGATGTTTTCATTTTAACCATTTGATTAAAAAAAACAGTAAATTGAAAAAAAAATCACCATAACTTGAAAAACAAGCCTTTTTTCCCATGGTAAAAAATGATATAGTTTAATTTTTAATGAATTAAATATAGAACGATGGGATTGGGTAAAAAATGAACAAATAAGGATCTGGATAAACTAGGATTAGCATGATGGACATATAATTTGTGCGACAAGGGTTGAGTCAGCCTAGGAGTACTCGCTAAAACCGTGTTCTAGGTCATGAGGTTAAAATGACATATTATAAAAGAAGTAAAAAAAAACCACAAATCCATTTTTCAAAAAAAAAAATGTTGAATGATGAAATAAAAAAATAATATTAGCCCTTGTTAACTTTTTAAAATCGTGACCTGGGTTGTTAGATTGAAAGCACCTTGCATGAAAAAACCATAATTATCAATAAATAATTATTGAAAGATAAAATAAAAAAATAAATCACATAAAAAGATCAAGAACAAAAAAATATAAATTAAAATAATAAAGATAGAAATAAAAAAATAATAGAGGGCAACTACAAGTATTTTGTTGGAGGGTGACATTGAAAAGAAAAATAATTATAACAAAACGATAAAAAATAAAAAGAATGAGGATAAAATTAGAAAACATAATATATCATAATTTTATATTGGTTTATGAAATTGAAAACCAATAAAACTTTTTCAAAAAAGCCAAGCAAAAAAAAATTAAGAACCAAATTGACATAACATATATGATAAAATAGAATTAGATGTTAAATTAAAAACAAATAAAACCTTAACAAAACAGCCGAGAACAAAAATTAAAAATAAAAAAAAAAAACAAGGATTGAAGTTGTACCAACAACAAAAATTATCATTTTTTGATTTATGTGGAAGGAAAGAGAAAAGAAAAAGATAAAAATAAAGTCCAATGACAAACCTCCCCAACACCATCAACACGCATTGTACCAAAAAGAGGACATGATGTTGCTTCGTAGGCACAATGAAAATGGATTTTTTTGCTTTATAGAGATGTTGCACGTGGCGTCTAAAGAATACGGGTGCCTTTCATATGCCTACAATTTTTTAAACTAAAATAACATTTAATCTATGTAAAAAAAATTAAATTACCCTCCATAAAACTAGTAACAACAAAAAAATCCTTTGCTAAGATGGTAGAATGGGGGAGCAAAGCCACTTAAAAATCCAGAAGATGCTTTGCCCCAATTACAGCTACACTACAAACATGCTTTGCCAAATCTCCGATGGTAAAAATCGTTTACTGAGATGGTAGGTTACTCAACGAGTTTCATTGCGTCTAAAAATGCAAAAAAAAAAAAAAAGGAAATACCTAAGGCCATATAGATGCATGTTTTTAATTTCTTTGATTTTTAGGGTGGAGTTGTCATTTCATCCTGTAACAAAATAAAAAAACAAAAAAACCCTTATCTATCATTAAAAAAGAATGACTTTGAGAGTAGTTGAGATATTTTATTGTGCTTTAAAAATTATAAAAGACACAGATACTTTTGGTGAATCTTTAATAACTAGTATATAGTATGAAAATACTAAAATATCCCTATCTCCATACATTTGTGTTTTTTCTAGGAATAGCAAAATGATAATTAAATTGTCATGGTAAATAGTAATATGAGCTATACGTGAAGTGGTTTTCCCTTTCCCTTCATTTTTTTTTTTTTAATTGTTGTGTTGTGTTTTGTTATATGATCAGGGGCCAAATTGAACTCCTTCAAAAAAACCAAGGACCAAAGTCAACTTTTGCCATATTAAAACCTGAAATACGAAGGAAAAAAAAATTCATGACCAAGATGTAAATAAATAGAATTACACGGGCTAAATTCATGCTTCAATAAATCATACTTTTACCCGGATTTGCACTATAACTACATGGGCTGCACCGCTGCAGTAAGCCCTCTGTTGACCACTGAGCACAGAAGAAATCGAGGTGAGTATTTATACATCCAAGCCCACATGAAAGAGTTACCTGGATCTGCACCACGTGGCAGTCCGTACCGATAGATTTATTGAAGGGTACCATTTAACCGTATATTTAGTAAAATATAAATATATTGACTCCTCAGTTGCGAGTTATTGGCCTTGATCATTCATCATGTCATGGATTTTCAGCGAAGATACTCGTACATAATGAATAATTAAATTTTAATTAAAAATAAAATCTTTAGAATGAATTAATAAAACTTAAATTTAAGAGGCAGTTGAGGTTTGATAATCATTCAAGTTGCTATAAAAATAATATTAAACCATTTTCAATATCCCATTCAAAAACTTATTCGCTGAGGTAGTTAATTAATAAATAATTTTAAGGGATATATATTAATTAGTTAGTTTTGAGTTTGTTTTTAAAATTACCGGTTCGAGTCTCATAAATTTTAGAGTCACTAAAAATATATATAATTGTTAACTTTAAGATTCGTGGAATCAGTCGAGATACGAGTAATCTAATTCAGACAATTACATTAATAATAAAATAAATAAGTCTTGGAATCTTAATAATCAAACCCTTATATGTTTGGATTTTATTATCCTTATCATTTATAATTAAATTAAAAATTAAGTATACCGTAACTTTTTCTCAAAAATACATGTTGAAAAAACGTAAAATTACTATTAATATCTCACGAGTTTTTGAATTAGACAATTTCTTTTATTCGGACTCTCGTCACCATTGTGCATGTGAAGTACATAAACAATACTCTGAATCTATTCACAAGTATTTCGAAGTATAGTTAAAGCACTTGATCATAATTTGGTTCCCAGTAAACTTGTAGCTTTAAAGATCATAGTAGCCACAAAGAAGAAACAAGCTGGAAGAAGATAATCACCGGGGAGGAGGGTGCACGTCCGTAGGGGAGGAGCTGGTCGGCCGGGGACCCAGTCCAGCTGGGTATATAGATGATAATGGCGAGTCGGTTGTTTTTTAAATTATTATTTTTTAAACAGCCCAGTACTGTCGGTAGTACTAGTTATTTAAATAAAGTCAAATGATCCTCACCAGCCTATTTGCCGCTGCGTTATCTGACATTTTTAAGTAAAAAGTCAGCTATGTCATAAATACTACGAAGATCATATCTTGACGGTCATACTGTATATATTCTTCGAACAATATTTTTTAATGACGAGATCGAATTCGGATCCACACCAGTTGTAGAGAAATTTATCTCATTTTCCAACCAATGAACAAGTCATTCTATGATGATTTTAATCTGTGCACTTCTAAAATCAAGATTACATCCATGCACGGTCATGTCAAAGATCCAAGCCATGGAATCTAGGACTATAAAAATCCACGAGGGAATGCAATCTTATGACCTGAACTAACCTGAATGAGAGAAGTTAGATCGATGATGTGTATATTTTACCATCTATATATGTTAATTTACCCTAACAGCTCTAATTAAAAGAAATTAAAGAAGCCACGCATAAAAAATACTGACTGTGAATATATAAGTTAATACTTTTTTTAAATATATACAAAATATTGATAGTATTAAAAATATTTTAAGCCTTTTGAGTCTAATAATTATGCTAGAATGACTTGAGTCTGCCGGCAATACCAGATCCAAACGACAAGAGTCTTGAGTTTTACTGCCAAACTAGACTCAAGCAAACAACAAACAAATATAGAATAATTGTATACTTTAGTTGTTAGGAGAAAGAAATTAAAGAAAAAACACAAATAATTAATCATTAACGGTAATCTAACCATGATAACTTTACACGCGACACCCCATGTAGAAGAGACTTGCATATTTATCTAGACAGTGCATAGCCAGATTTGACCACTGGAAGGTCACACATTTCTTTAATAACGTAGGTATTGTCTACTTGTAGAGACGTGTAGAACACGTGCCAATATTTTTTTGAAAAATAAAATAAAAAAGATAACATAAAAATACTAAAACATCCATTACGATCTTCTTAATTATACAGTATCCTTTTACTACCACAATTTACAGTATTTTATATCTAAAACTACAACGAAAATCCCGCATTTAGCTTTCTTTATAATTTTCATGTAAAGCCGGCCTGGTACGCCTTCTGAATATATATATATATATCAGAATTACCCCGTGGTTTTATTGCTAGACGAATCCAAACCTTCGTAATTCGTTGTGCGCGCGCGCGCGCGAAGATAGAAGGGGCGGTGAGTGAAAGACAGGTACTTGCACAATAGGGGAGTAGTTGAGAGCTCAAGGACAGCATCTTAATGAGCTTACCGGCCAATAAGTGCCATGCTGAAAGAGAGTTGAATTTTTGCGCCATTTCTTTAAAACAGCAATCCCTAGAGTCCGTGTATAATGCTGATATATTGATAGAAAGAAATAAATCTTGATTTAATCGAACTGCGTCATTAATGCTTTACTATTAGCCGGTCTTCAGTATAAATAAGCTCGCCCTACTGGTGATCTTTTCATAACCAAGCAATACATTCCCTCCTCGAGAAATTTGAAAGATGGGGAGATTTTCAAGCAAATATGCTGGCGTTTTAGCTGTGGTGTTTGTGTTAGTGTTGGGGTTAGCAGAGTGTAGAAAAATAGAAAAAGATGGCTTAGGAGGTGGTGCTGGAGGAGGTGGAGGCTTTGGTGGTGGTGGTGGCCTCGGAGGAGGCAAAGGTGGAGGAATAGGTGGCGGTGTTGGAGGAGGGGGTGGTGCTGGCGGTGGCTTCGGAGGAGGCAAGGGTGGAGGTGGAGGTATTGGAGGTGGCAAAGGTGGGGGCATAGGGGGTGGTGTAGGTGGGGGTTCTGGTGGTGGTCTCGGAGGAGGAAAAGGTGGAGGAATAGGTGGCGGTGTTGGAGGAGGAGGTGGTGCTGGCGGTGGCTTAGGAGGAGGCAAGGGTGGCGGCGGCGGCGGCATTGGAGGTGGCAAAGGTGGAGGCATTGGGGGTGGTGCTGGCGGTGGCTTCGGAGGAGGCAAGGGTGGTGGTGGAGGCATTGGAGGTGGAAAAGGTGGGGGCATTGGGGGTGGTGTAGGTGGGGGATCTGGTGGTGGCTTCGGAGGTGGAGCTGGAGGAGGTGGTGGTGCCAGTGGCGGTGTAGGTGGGGGAGTTGGAGGCGGCTTTGGAGGTGGCAAGGGTGGTGGTGGAGGCATTGGAGGTGGAGCTGGAGGTGGTGGTGGTGCAGGAGGAGGATTTGGTGGAGGAGCCGGAGGTGGCAGTGGATTTGGAGGAGGCAAAGGTGGAGGAGGAGGTTTTGGTGGCGGGCATTAATAATTCCTAAATTAAGCGATCTTGTAACGTCATATGCTTGTGCATGGGATATTTGCAATCGTATGTATCAATAGTTTTATCATGTTGTAACCTAGTAATGAAGATCTCAACACGAACGAATAAAGAGAGCTTGTATTATCCTGCATCATTTTCTTACACGCACACACATTCAATCCTTTACAAGAGGAAGAAATTGAAATTATCCGCATCGCTTTATGCAAGCGGAAATTCTCTTGGAAGTAGAATCGAAATTATAAACAAGAAGCTAGAAAAGCGAATGATCTGAACATATACCGGAAAGGTTGAAATGCATCATTATAACATTAGCTTCTTTCATGTGACTTGGCACAGCAAATCAAGGTCATCGCCTGATTCAGGTAAGTGTACTAGACCTAGAGGCTGAGCTAGATATGAAAACCTAGCTAGAGATTTTGGTACGTAGATTCCCCATGATACCGACAGCGTATTACATGCAAGTTCACTAGACTGGAGAATGCCAGCTCTGGAATCAACAGTATTATTACAGTGGCATCTGTGTTCCTAATCGCCAACAATCTAATAATTCTGCCAAACTGGGAGCCATTCTTTGCCATTAATGAAATCAACGGACATGAAACTTCTAGCTTCTTCTTCAGTAAGTTGTTTCGACCAAGGGGCGTGGTTTTCAGAATCGGCTCCTGGTCCATGGCACTTGTATTCTGCCTGGTAAAGACTTCTGTTATAATTCATGAAGCAAGCATTGATTTATTCACATCAGATTAATAGATTGCATAAAGAATATTATCATGCAAATTTTGAACACAAGAAATGATATTAATCAAGGCTCATATTTATACATGAATGCTTAAGCAGCTTAGCAGAGGACTCCATATGCATTAGGTGGATTTAATTTGATCAGTTGTCTGTTTGAGAGAGAATGATTTTCTTCTAATTCAGATAAAAAGATGGCCATTCCTTTTCCCGTTTATTAAAAAGGTATCGTAAATGTATATTAATTTGTGCATAGATATGTTTTGATCCTGGAAGATCTTAGCAAGCTTTTCAAGCAGTAAATTCATTTATTGATGGCTGTGTCCTTCTCTGAATCAGTTAGCTCAGTCTTACAACAAAAAATTGAAGAGCTTACCGCAAATCTTTCAGGATCAAGATATATCTACGCTGATATGTATACTATATGGTGCGTGTTTGTTGCAGTACATTATGTTCATACTGGGAATGCTTAAAGTTCTGCATGATTATAATTGACTTATTATTCATTTTTGTTTCACAGGCTTCGAAAATGCGAACTATGCTTGCTGCCATCTTCGAAAATGCAAAAACAAATTCTGAATTCTTGAATTGTTCACATAAATTAATGACGAGAATTCCACAATGTGATGCTGAGTGTTTGTAATGATTGTGAAAAGGAATGTCCATCAGTTTTATTTGAATAAAGAGAAATTTATTGCCCCTCAAACTGCTATTTTCAAGTCCAAAAAGAATTATACAAAAAAGGAGTTTTTTTTTCTAAACTCTTCAAGCTACATAGCCTCGTAGATGGTGTTTTTACCAGCAAATTCTTTATCTTTTAGTTAATCTTTATTCTCGGTTTAGAAAGCACTCAAAATCCATGTTCTAAATTTGTTAGTTGTGCGAAAGTGGGGATTTCACAGACTTTGCCCATTGACGGTGTTATCTAACTGAGATGAATTCACTGATTATAGCTGGGGTGACCCTTTGCCTCTGGAACATCATTGCTTCCACAGTTAAATAACTTTAAAAGAATTAGTGCTACGTGGAATAACAATAATGCATTATGGGTTAAAAATGCTCATCGCGGAATTACCAATTCCTGGAGGTCTATACAGGCATAACCCCTTGGTGCGAGCATTGTCAGGCATAGAGATAAGTGCTAGTTGGCTTTCGATCCTGCCTTTTTGAGAGGTAGTTGCCTTTTTACATGGACGCAAACAGACACCCGTCCCAAAGCAGAGCAGAAGGGCAAGCTATAACACATTCTATACCACTTTGAGTCTGAAATTCTATTTCAAATCTTAATTTTTGTTGCATGCATTTTGTAAAATTAAAATATCTCTCTCTCTCTTTTCTAAATAAATACCTAAAATTTTTTGATAGCAATAGCTTAACTAGTTAAGTTATATATTAGCTCCCTAAAAGTTACTAGTTTGAATTTTGCAAACCTCAAGGCCACCAAAAGTTTATATAGTGGTTAACTTCAAGGCCTGTAGAGTAGTTCGAAGGGCGCGTAAAGCTGATCTGACATCAAGTTTAATTAAAAAATAAAAACACCTAAAACTAAAGTATTATATTCTATCTCCAATAACATTGAAATAATCCATTTATGATGTATTGCAAAAATAGTTAAAAAATTAAATTAGTGTTTTGGATTGGGTAGGAATTGTTTTTTAAAATATTTTTTATTTTTTAAAATTTATTTTTCACTTCTATATATCAAAACTATTTAAAATTATAAAAACATAGTCTGAGAAAAAAATTTCAATTTTTTTTTAAATATTTCTAAATTAAACAACAAACGACAATATTGACAACTTCACAACACTCGTACACTCACCGCTAATTTTTCTAGGTAAGTCAAAAATTAACCATGTGACCAATTCTCTGTCATGTTCAATGCACATTACGACTATGATGATTACTTCGCACTGTAACTTTATATTACACGGTAAAATTTAAATTTGCTCTCTCACAATTACAATTTTATCCCTAGATATCAAATTGCACGTCCTTTTTTTTTCATAAACAACGTCGTTTTTTCAGAAAATTTAATATTTTCTATTAAAGAATCAAAATAGAAGACTCCAATTTTAGCAATTTAAGATTTGCCTTATACGGCGGTGGTTGGCGGCGCCCAGCACTGGTTAGAGCACTTATCAAGGCAGAGTCAAGACGTTGATCCTGATCCTATCCACTAAGCTTTCTTACACGCAAACCAATAAACAACAAAACCTCAACAAAAACGTCATTCAGATCAATCAAGCCACCGAAAGACGAGTAACGTTCACTTCTCCGACTTGAAAATGGATCAAACCCGAATCGAAAACCTCATCCTGGTCACTCGAGACCGAAACGGCATCGCGACGATCACAATAAACCGACCCAAATCGCTAAACTCCTTGACGAGGCCTATGATGGTGCGTTTAGCCCATCAAATCAATGCCTTGGGTAAGGACGAATCAGTTCGGGTCATCATTTTAACTGGGTCGGGTCGGGCTTTTTGTTCGGGTGTGGATCTGACTGCCGCGGAGGAGGTGTTTAAAGGGGATGTGAAGGATGTTGAGACCAACACGGTTGCCCAAATGGAGCTGTGCAAAAAGCCCATTATTGGAGCCATTAATGGGTTTGCAGTTACTGCTGGGTTTGAAATTGCACTTGCTTGTGATATTTTGATTGCTGCTAAAGGAGCTAAGTTTATGGATACTCATTCCAGGTTCGTTGTATTTTATATGCCGTTAAGGTAAAGTTGTGCGTGCTTGTATTTTGGTTTCACACTTCGATGAATATGGTAAAACGGTTTAGGAGCTTGAAAGAAAGAGCTATTCTAGTGTTCATAGTAGAATCTGCTTAGCTTGAATGAGCAACAGTTGAATGTTTTTTTGGGATATAGAAGGTATTCACTTTTTTGGTGGAATTTGTGATTTAATTCACTTTTAATCTGTTAAATGTTCCGTGCAATTCTTGTTTAACATCGAGGGGCTCATTTTATCTTGGACTACACCTTCCTATCTTTTCTTTTCTTTTTCTTTAGAATTACAATCTCCTATCTTAATCCCTTATGAATGACTTAGGTTTCATCCTTGGCAATTACCATCCGATTCGTTTACTGCAGCTGCCGAGTTTGGAGCGCCCCCCCACCCTTCATTTCATATAATTTTGATTTATTTATATATTTTTTTTCAGATAAAACAAGGTTTTCCATTCAAATAATAAACTTTTTAATCTTGTACAAGCGGAGAAATTTTTTTATAGAAAGATAAGTTTGTATTCATAATTCACATCCATAATTCATCTGAGACATGACATCCATACTGATAAAGAAGTTCTATACATAATAAAAAATCTAACAAAAAATAGAGAAATAAAACTTATAAAAGACTCAACGCTAGGTAAGATAAAGAGAATGCTGAATGCCCTTTTATCAAAACATTTAATGATACCACCTTAAAGAAAAAGCAGCCACAGGCCACAGAGATGGAGAAGAAAGAGAGACTAATATCACATGTGAAAGAAATCGTATGTTAGCTATTGGCTTATTGCATGGATTATTCTTGGAAATAAGAGGCAAAACGTGGAAAACTGGACCTTTGCCTGGACACATGCTTACTTGCTTTTAGGTTATTAGGCTACTTTGCTAGACTCTATCTACTTAGTTTACAAGGGAATCGATACTTCATACTTAGAAATGAACTATGTTCAATTTTTGGAGAATGCATCCAGTTTCTCTCTCTCTTTTTTTTCTCGTTTATGTAATGGCCGGTACCATATAATTTTGAGGTGCTATAGTCAGGGCACATAATGAGCACTAAAGTTTTTTTTTTTTTTTTTTTTTTTTGGGGGGGGGGGGTTGCTGTGGCCACCCCTTGTCGACTCATAGCATCTCCCATGTTTATTGAGTTACAACTACTGCATTAACTGAATTGTAAAATGGAGTCCATTATCAAACAATTATGGTCTACACGGAGTTGGCCCTTCTGCGATTTAATAATCCCAACTCTTTAAAATCCTGTGTAATGGTCGGCGTCTCCCATTTCAATGGCACCATTCTTGCTTATATATCTAAGGTCTTATGTTGTTGCCAGTCAATGCTTTTAAGTGATAGGCTCATGGTGCCACACAAAAGCTATGTTAATTTAATGTGTAATGTTATCTAATGTTAACTTTTATGTTCTTGTTCTTAGCTTGTCCCCTCTAGGGCAATCTTTTTAGTGTGTGTTAAAAATAAAAATGTTTGCTTGAATTGCCTGTGAAGGTTTGGGATATTTCCTTCATGGGGCCTCTCGCAGAAGCTTTCACGCATTATAGGGGCCAACAGGGCACGCGAAGCATCTCTAACAGCTATGCCAATTTCTGCAGAGCAAGCTGAGAGGTGGGGTTTGGTTAACCATGTTGTGGAAGAAGGTGAAGTGCTGAGGAAAGCCCAAGAAGTTGCAGAGGCCATTGTGAAAAATAATCAAGACTTGGTGTTGAGATATAAGGCTGTTATTAATGATGGCCTGAAGTTGGACCTGGGTCATGCTCTTTCTTTAGAAAAGGTAGTTATTTGTTCACTGTTCTGAGTCTAGCATCATATGATAAAACAATGGAGCATTTCATTTTTGCGATTTAGGTTGCTGTTCTAAGACTGCATATATTTTCGGTCTGCCATTTTCTTTGCTATTAATTTCCTAGACTAGAAGGTGAATAAAATGAGGAGAAAAAGAAACATGAGGAGGACCTTTACAAGACAGCCCCCCCTTAACTCGTTGTAAAATATACTTGTATTCTTTTATGAGATTCTACAGGTGATGTAGTGTTAATGAAATATGCTAGCGTCACACTAGAAGTCAAATGTAACCATAGCAAAGTCATTTCTGTTCATCTGCTTCTTGATGGAACTTGCTCCAATCTCTCTTTTTTGGTACGTACTCTGTCACATAAATGTAGATCTTTCATTTCTCTTAGCTGAGGGATTTTCCAAAAGTTTTATAAGCATACATATACTACTTCTCTCTTGAATTGTTTGTTTTTTGGTTACTTGCTTATGTTTTACCTAATTTCATGTTTCAGCGAACTCGCTTTGTTATGGTTTTGCATAAATGTGCTTGTTTTTACCATCAACTACATCCTTATGTTATGCTAACAAATATTTTTTTCCCTGATTGCAAAATGGTTTGTTTCAGGAGAGGGCTCACGCATATTACAGTGGCATGAGCAAGGACCAGTTTCAGAAGATGCAGGAATTCATAGCTGGTCGGAGCTCCAAGAAACCTTCGAAGCTGTAACTTTCTAAATCGCCAAATTGTTCTGTTATTCTAAAAACCAACATGTTTTGTTCCTTAAAGGTGGGAAATCTGAGATCAATAAAATTATTTCATGTATAACCTGATTGGGTGGTTTGGACTTGTATGTTGCATTGAGTAATTTGTGCATGTCGTATTAGCTAAATTCAGTGATTTGCTCTTATGTTTGTATCGATTATTCAAATTGATCCCTGTAAAATAAATCTGGTCAATCAAATCCTTATGCTCTTACATTTTGGCCAATTTATCCCCTCACTCCAACAATTGGTAGAATTCACTACCATTTAAGAGGATAAGGCACACTTCTGTTTGTTTGGATTAATGCCAAGGTATTGTTGCGTGTCTCTGATGATTGGCTTGAAGCGAGATTTTCTTCGAAGAGGAAGCTCGGGGGCAGAAAGGTAACACCACATATTTCTAATAAGAGATTTAATAAATACACTTATTAGAGCTCGATTGGAAGTAGGAAGTTCGATTGACAATTGTTTTTTTTCTTTCAAAAAAGACACGAATAAATTAAAAACTAGGAAGACAGTCCGTTGTCGTCACTTCACACATAAGGAACATTCCTCCAGCATCAATCCATGGTTGCTCTGTAACGTGGACGGTCAGACCAGTCAGAATTAGCTTACCCTCCATCCTGTCCCGTTATATAGTTTGACGGAACAAGCAGTTTTCTTAGGCGAGCCTTTTTTTAACGGCTCCCACGCTCACTCACAGTGGAGGCTCTCTCTCACTCCGTAAACAGAATATTGCTATTTTTTCAAGGATAAGGCCTTATCACATGGTTAGTTACCAGTCACCATCGCACATTTCTTTCACTACTTGAACAAAGCGTCGCGATCATATCTCTTTCAATGCAAAATATGAAGAGAATTCTTCTGTGAGGATTCTGGGAAATTTGGATGTTCCCGAGAATAAAATAAAACTTGGATGTTGTATGTGAATCTTACTTGGAGTTCATGCTCAAGGGCTACTGGGTGCCTTCGGTAACGTATTACAAGGTTTTTTTTATTTAATTAAGAGCATATTTTTTAAAACGAAATTAAAAATATAAGATCTATACAAATCCTAAGTGTTTTCACTAGAAGTAAACGGAAGCTGGCGTGTTTGTGCTGAAAGTGACTATACATTGAACGGAAGCTTGTGTAATAAAATTTATAGGATTGCAGTGCCATAAATCAACCAGACCAGCCACGTGTGCTTTAAGGATCCTTCGTGGAACCCATCACGCTCAGCTGCTGCTCGATCGCTGCTTTTTCACTTGGCACCCGATGGGTCCCACATCACATAGCCCCCCCAGGATTTAAGGCATTTTGTGCAAACCCTTTTAAACTTGCATCGGTTTTGCAGTGTTAATTTTTTCGGAGAAATTTCATTTATTTGTTTATTTTGAAAAACGAAAATAATGGAGAATAAGATTAGTCGGATCTGCCCACAATTTGATCAGAACCTTTTTTAAAAGTGTGATTTTGATTTTTTTAAAGTGTTTTTTATTTATAAATATATTAAAATAATATTTTTATTTTTATTTTTAATATTAACTCATCAAAATAATTTAAAAATACTAAAAATATATTAATTTTTAAAAAATATAAATCTTTTTAAAAACAAGATATAAATCATATTTTAAGAGAGGCCATAGTGCCTAGCCCACAAATCGAACTTTCCTTTCGATGATGCTCAAATCACGGTCAAATTCCATTTCGCATCATGGACCCACTAATGAATGCCTCGCAGTACATCATTAATTCTATTCGTATTCTACCAAACAATTTAAGACACAAAACCTCTCCCCCTCACTTCTTATCAAAATGGCTCTCTCTTTACCCTCTCTAGAACCCCAACAACAGCAACAGCGAACCACCACCAATCGTGAGATCCAAGAGATCGACATTTTTCATCAATTCGACGTCGTGTCCGACTCATCAGACCACCACTACCTTCACATCAAAAACAGTAGCAGCAAAAAAACCAAAGGTGAGGGAGATTCTTTCACAAATATCTCAAGCGGGGCTTCCAAGAAGATCATGCAGGAATGGAAAATCCTCGAAAAACACCTCCCTGATTCAATCTACGTTCGTGTGTACGAGAATCGAATCGATCTCTTAAGGGCAGTAATCATAGGAGCCGCAGGTACACCATACCATGATGGACTTTACTTCTTTGACATTGCTTTCCCACCGGATTACCCGGTCCAACCCCCTTTGGTTTATTACAGATCATTCGGGTTAAGAATCAACCCGAATTTATACGCCAATGGGCGGGTTTGCTTAAGTCTATTAAACACTTGGCCCGGTAAAAAAAAAGAGAAATGGAATTCAAGTGAATCCACAGTACTTCAAGTCCTGGTCTCCTTGCAGGCCCTTGTTTTGAATGAGAAACCTTATTATAACGAACCGGGTAGTGGGGTGTTACCGGGTCGGGCCATATGGGAGAAGAAATCTAATGCTTATAGTGAGAATGTTTTTTTCTTGTCTTGCAAGACAATGTTGTTTTTATCACGTAGGCCACCAAATAATTTTGAAGGTTTTGTTGCTAGTCATTTTAGAGAGAAGGCAAGTGTTATCTTATCAGCTTGTAATGCCTATATTAATGGTCAGGTTAGAGTTGGGCTTTATAGAAACGATGGGTCATCTTCAAGTTGTAAATCATCGTCGCCTGTTCATGTCTCAGAGAAATTTAAAGGGTTGATGGGTCAACTATATCCACAGTTGGTTTCGGCTTTCAAGATAAATGGAGCTTCTTTGGGGGATTTTCTGGAGCAGTTAAAGCAGCCGGTCGAGAAGAAAACGCTGTCGTTTAATAGGAAAACAGTCAGGATGTTTTTTGGGAAACTAAAGAAAGTTTTGGGGTTAAAGAAGGAGAATAGCAGTGGCGAGAGTGGGGTCAAAGGGAAGGGTTCTTGATGGAGGTGAAAGGGACCGCGGCGGGATTTTTTATTTTGCTTTATCAAGTTACTTTAGAATTTTTACAATTTTTGATGATGACGAGGATGGCTACTGTTATAAGATTTTGAATCTTGTGCTGTTAACATGGAAGTAAATATTATAGCTTTTTTATTAGAAGATAAATAAAGTTAAAACCTGGTTGTTGCGTAAAAGGATACGATTTGTCGGGAGTTTGTTTCGTGTTTGTTGCGTTCTTGTTTCTCCTTGCGTGTTGTGTTGTGTTTTTCTCTCTTCTCATGGCAATGCTTACACTGTATTAGTTAGAGTCAGTTTGGAAAGCTGTTAAATCTGTGTTTTTAAAAATTTCAATTTATTTTTTTTATTAAAATTAAATGTGGTTTATACCTTTTGGATTGTTTTGATGTAATGATATTAAAAATAATTTTTAAAAAATAAAAAAACATCATTGATATATATTTCAGCACAAAAAAGTTATTTGAAAAACAATCTACACTGCTAAACACGCTCTTAATCTGACTTTGCTGATGTAGGAATTTTTCTAATCTACCTCTCAATATTTAAATATTGATTGGTAGTAAAAAAATTTTAAAAAATTATAAATTCATTCTAAATTTCAAATAAACACAAAAAAAAACATAGGAATTTCCTAAAATAATGCTAAAAGCATTTTTCTTTCACAAGTAAAAATTATTTTTTGAATTTTTTATTTATTTCTATTGTAATTTGTGTGACAAAAACAAAAACCTTCTCTATAAAATTGTCAAAATAAATTTTTAAAAAATGTTTTCTAAGCAGTCTTTTAGAAGTTTTAAATACTTATTCAAAACAAAACTAAACTAAACTGATGATCTAAAAAATATTGGATTCAATTATAAATTGAATTAAAAATTAAAATTTAATCCCAAAACTAAACTAAAATAAAAATTTAAACTAAACAAAAAAAAAGTTTAAAATTAATACAAAATATAAAAATTTTCATAAAAAAAAAATCAAACACTCAAATTATAAAGAGCTCAAGAAAACATCCATTAAAAACACTAAACATAAATGAGCGAGGTTTTATTTGAAGATCGTGCAAGCATACATGACCTAGCATCCTTCTATTGGTAGATAGCTCAGTCTTTCTGCTCCCATTCAACACCATCTGATGACACAGGCCCGGACATCGACTTGCACCTCTACTCTTCAGGGTACCATCCAGCTCCTTGGCAGTTAAATACGCCAACCACCCCAGTACTATACGGCATTCAGCAGAAAGAGCTATGTTTTGAGAAAAACAAACTTTGAGAAATTATGTTGCTCGTTCGTGAAACACAAGCATACATGATCTAGTATCCTTCTATTGGTAGATTGCCTCTTTGTTTCAAATTACCTTGTTCAGGTTCCAGATTTTGAGAAGGGTCTTGCCACCAAAGAGTGGGTTTTCAAAGAGGCGATCTCTGGCCGGAAGGGCATTATTCTGGCATCCGATATGTTTCCATCAGGAAGGACAAGCTTCTTCAGGAGATCAAAATTGCGGTGGCCGTCTTTGTCAGTAACATAAACAAGACCACCGCATCTGGCTCTTGATCGAGCATGAGACTCAGCACAGAGATGATCTGATTGGAACATGTCCCAATCAGGTTGAATGAATTGTCCCCGCCACAAATGAATCATATGGACTCCTTGTACCAGTACATACTCCCAGAGGATCTCCATTTGGTCTTCAAACCAGAAATCATCACCTAAACGAAAATGAACTTGTCTATATTAGCCTAGGAAACATATATATTTGTTTCATATAAAAGATAGAACCCTACATTGCTATCATAACATTACTTCTGTGGTTTGGAACTTACCAACCCTGCCCATGGAAATATGTTCTTGTGCCCAGAAAGGAGTCATTGAATTGCTCCATGCTTGCAATAAGCCCAGACCATTCAAAGTTCTTATTCGGAGACTGGTTCAACCCATCACAGTGTGCAGCTTAACTCCGCCACCTTGGTCCTCCGATACATATTCCAGAACCTGGTGATTATGAAAACAAGGATCAACAAGAGAAGAGATTAATGTTTCCAAAATTGTTGATCCTGTTCCCAAAACATTTTATTACGTAAGTAGAGCCAATTTTTTAAAACTTTGCTTTTTCCTTTAACCGAACTTAGACGTAACATATATATGATCTTCGTGAGGGAAAAAACCATGGCACGATTCTATATGCAACAAAAGATTCCGTTACCCTTTACCCTGATTTGTTTTTTACCATTGTTTGTCAGGATTACTTAAATGAGTGTTTATAAAGAACTTAAAACAGAACCCCATTTAAACACTAACAGAGAGCTTCAGAAAGAATAAAACTATGAAGGGACAGCATGCTAATTAACTACTTGACAGTCTCAAAATGTTTTATTAAAGAACGAATCAATCAAAAAACACTTTGTTGCAATCAAGAACTTGTTAATTCAAACCAAAAGAACAATGCCGAGATCATTCTAAAACATTTGATAAGCACAACCTACTAAAGTCCGTTAAATATTTTAAGGAGCACGATCTATCGAATTTAAGAACATTTAAAAACCTGAAGAGGTTAGCATTGAAGAAATGGTGTACCTGATAACATACACCATTAAATCACTCGCTAGTGCCTTCAATCCTCCTCTATCCTATCCCTCTTCTTCAAATGCTTGATTGGTTTGGCTCGGGGAGGCCTGAAACATCAGCCCCTCTAGTTTTAGTTTTCCTTTGTCTTAGCTAAAGTACCCATCTCTCTGACAATAATGTCATGTTTATCTTGATCAAATGTTGGTGTGTCAGGGCCGTGGCATGGTACCAGCTTGGTTCTTGGTGAACTTTTCATTCTCCTTGAACCTGTAGAGCCTGTAAAGCACTTGGGACCCGGGTCCAGTGAGATCTTTCGAGTCTTTAGAAGGAGACTCGTGATCCATGTTTGTCCTTTGCCAACCATCGTCAATGATAAAAAAATATTGGAGGGAATTCATTCTCAGCCAAGCTTTGGACGCCATGCAATAAACCAGCGTTCTCTTCCAGGAGCCTCAGATGAACATGTACGGCAGAAAAGACATCCCTCATGAGATCATAAGGTTGTCTCCAAAATGTAAATATGCACAAGAATTGAGAGATTTTCCTTTTGCTTTGGTAGAGCCACGCTCAACACACAAAATAACCTCTTCTTCATTTCCTGGATGAATTGCTGACCCAAAATTCCCTTCTATCAAGGGTAGGGCTACAACATAGGAGTTAAGTTGATCAGGGACTTGAAGAATTACCTTCCATTTTACCAAATTTCAAGACCAGATCAAACAAATCAAACAAAACAAGACAAGAAAATCTTTTTTTTTCCTAAAAAGTTAATTCATGTTGTAATTTATAGCCGGGCTACGTTTCATGTTGTAATTTATAGATCATGATTAGCCAACTTCTACTTTAAATATTTTTTAAAAGTGTTTTTAGTTTTAAAAATATTAAATTAACATTTTTTTATGATTTTAATATAATAATATGAAAAATAAAAAATATTTTAAAAAATAATTTTAAACACCACTGAAATCACCTAGATGGCTGCTATTTACCAACAACATTTTGGTAAGCAACATGCACTGTTCCTAGGAACCAAAACCATCCATATCCATGATGCACAAACAAAAAAGATGGAATCTCTCTGTCTCATGAACCTGCTTGGGTAATGTTCCCCTGCTCTTCAATCTGCTTGTCATTTTCGCTACTCAAATTGTCACCCAATAGGCCCCCATCCCATCCCACGGGCGACCATCTTTCGTTGTTCTAGGGATTGCCAGAGACCTGGCATACAGAGCTTGCTAGCTTTTTGTACACGGGATGACTTTTTACTTGCAGGCAATTCTTGAATGTCGATCTAGCGTTCCGTACCGCCATTCTAACCCTGTTTTGCAGTTTTTTATTTTTATTTTTTTTTAAATTATTTTTATTTGTTAATATTAAAAATAATTAAAAAAAAAACAAAAAAAATCTTTAAAAAATAATATCTACTATAATATCAAAACCTATTTAAAATAGTCAATTTAACCAAGACAAGGTCATTCAGGGATAAAGCCATTTTAAATATTTGAACTTGTATAATTCTAATAATTTAATGTCTTACATTTAGTTTTATTATTGTTTTTCTAGTTTTTCATAATATAGTTTTTAAGTGAGTTTGTATTAATAAGTCTGTTAATGATGACGTGAAATTCGACAGCTAAAATAATATTTAGAATATGTTTGAGATTGTAATAGTAGTGGCAATTCAAAATATTTTTTATTTATAAATATATTAAAATAAAATTTATTTTTTTTTTAAAATATTTTTTACTATCAACACATTAAAACAATATAAAAACATAAAAAAAAATTATTTTAAACAAAAAATTAAAATTTAAAAGAATACCTTTAAAACTGATGTTATTAACAAAAAATTTTTATATAAATCTAGTTGAAAATTAAATAACAATAGTTGCATATATTTATAAACACACAGTGATAGCTTAGATATAGGAAACTTATTTTGCTTTTCAAACTTTAATTTTCTCATTGATCAAGATAAACTATAAAGAATCTCTTTACGTCCAGAAATGTTTTTTAAAAAAACTCAGACATTTACTGGAACAAAATTAAAAACCAGAGACAATCAATAAAATCAAATAAATTTAAGCACTCAAAATCACATCATCCCTTCATAGTTCACATACATGCACACACGCATATGACTGTGATTTGGTTCATGTGAGACATTAACACTGCAGGAACATAAAATTGTGTGCGATGTCCCCTCATGTAACACATAATGACAATCGGAGAAGGAAAATCTTATGGCAATTCCCTGTGCTCAGTCGGCCCCACTGAGTTATACAACGGAAACACAAATTTGCGCTGCCCCCAATCAAGAACGGACTATTTTCCGGGTCAATTTATGTCAGCAGTTCTTGCTGGTATGAATGGAATGCAGACGAGCAAGTTGAGCTTTGATGGAACTCGAAGCTACCACAAGCGCACAAGCTATCTGACATGATCATGTTCAGCTGCCGAGCAAGTTATATAAACCATGAAATCAAATTATTTCTTAGATGCGAAGGAGGCCGCTGCCCCCCTGGGTACCACGTTGCACTGTAGGATGTGATGTGATGATAAAGAGCTTGTTTTGAGTTTGAATTAGAGCGTATATTTTTATAAGAGCCTGAAAATAGGAGTTTTACTCGCTCACCTAAACTCATAAAATACGTTTTCAGGGAGTTAGGTTTTCTTGAATTCAAAAATAAAAAAAATTAGCAGTGAAGAGACTTCTCTGCTTAACTTATGTTAATGTGTACTCGGATTGTTCGCAGAAAAAGAATGGTGTCTTCTATCCCTGAATAAATCCTCAACAACGAGGAGGCAGTTCATGTTTGAAATTTCATAAAATGGGAAACTAGCTTGGTGTGTACTGTGACATTATTTACATCTTAACCACAAGAAACCACACAGTGACTACGATTTTTGAGGAGTACAGAACACTTTCTTTGTCGTGTTTCCCTGGCAGCATATAGGCCCAGATGTTTCAACAAGATCAATAATAACAACAAAAAACAACATTGCAGCAATGTCAGTGGAGCTGTGGCTTTCAGCTCTCTTTTGGCAATGGGGTGGACGTCTCCATCTTCAAATGTGATCATAAAACTGTCAACTAACGAAATGTCTTGCACAGCTAAATTATTGTCAACAACCGAGAGAGAAGCGGCAACTTGTAATTATCAAACCAATCTGTCATTTTTTTTTGTTTGGTCGCTAATCGAACAATCGTCAAAAAGGATTTGCTACATTTTCGAAGTAGCTTTAACCACACGAAAAGGCTTTTCCCCTCGAACTAGAACTAAGGTTAGAAAATCAACATGGTTGAAGATACCGCAGATTCTAGAAGAGAAATTGATGACTACAAAAAAAAAAATATATATCGAGTCTCAAATACTTATGTTGATGAGACCAGGGGAGACGAATGCCTGGTAATCTTTGCAACCGACTTTTCCTTCACTTGTCTATTCTATTCGCCTCAAGAGTCATAAGGATTTTGACATTTTTATTTTCGCATTCATGTTTATAATTCATTGGGTTTTTTTAACAAAATCTATACTCCATTGTATCTAAACCTTACTTTATGCATATTTTACTTTTTAATGTTAGGAGTCATTCATTTTGTGTATCGAAACTATTTTTTTTTCAGCCAGGTATGAGGTACATACACCATTCACATAAACAGTTCACAGTTAAAAAATCAGGGGAAAAAAAAAACCAAACTGAGCAAAGAAGCAAAAATGTCCCTAGCCAAAGTGAAAATCAACCCTTTTTAGACATGATCCATCCCCAAGGCACTTTCTTTTGACATACATACATTACTTTCTTGCATATATACATACAAACAAGAGACATTGATAACAACACCCAGCAAAACCATCCCCCACCATTTCTCCCCTCCTCAACAAAGTAATGACCTTTCCTCTGCTCCTCTACAACCGAGCACACCCTTCTTTTATCACTATCAGCACCAATAAATTTAGATCGTTAAATTATATTAAAAACACATATTGCAAAACATCAAGAAAGATTAAGTGAGAGGGAGAGATTGGTTTGGTTTGGGGGTTTGTTTGATTGAGAGATGTGGGATGCTTCAGGCATTGATGAATCTGCTTTCTTTATGTTTTAGGCCATTTGGGCAAGGTAGTAGTAGTAACAGTGGTACAAAGTTTCAGTCTTTTGTTGGTATCAGCAAAGAAGGGAAAGATGGGTTGCTTTGGTATAGAGATATTGGAAGATACGGGTCTGGTGAATTTTCAATGGCTGTTGTTCAAGCTAATCAAGTACTTGAAGACCAAAGCCAGATTGAGTCTGGACCTTTTGGAACTTTTGTCGGCGTTTATGATGGTCATGGTGGACCTGAAGCTGCACGTTTTGTCTGTGATCACTTGTTCAGGCACTTTCAAGGTCTGTTCTTTTTAAATACCTTTTTTTATCAACCCTTTTATATCTATTAAAAATCTTGCCTTAAAAGAAAACTTTGCTGGGTTCTTCTTGTGGGATTTTCAATCAGTTCGCTTTTTTTTTTTTGGGAGACTTTGACAGGTTCTGCTCCTTTTTTTGTGAGTCAAGATGAAAACTATTTTGTATAGTTTAATTGGATCATAGAAAGCAGCTTTCTTTTTTTAGGCTATAAATTAATTATAAAAAAAAACAATCATCGGTATTTAAAGATGGAATTTTGCATAATATCATTGATTGGAAGGTATTGGTACCTATCGGTAGCTTTCTTGCTTTTAATTACTGAAAGTGATGCAGTTTTTTGGAGCTGTTCACGTTTGTGGTTATCTCTGTCTTGTCAATTTCATGGATACTGTTTGTAGTGATATTCAATCGGATTTTGCTTTTTGTGTAAGCTTTTGATTGGCTTTTATGAGTTTGCAATGCTTTGTACTTTAAATAACAGTTTAAACTCGGAACAGGGAGATTAAATGGAAGCTTGATGATTAGTTTTTAGTAGAGCCACCTGCCTAGTTCCTTGCTATTATACCCAAAAAACAACACAATGTTGGCCTTTAAATTTAGATTGAAATCTAAGTCAGTGCTTCTAAAATGCGTTCTGGCCAAATGCATTAGCTCTTGTTAGAAAATAGATTTGCTCGAGGATAGTGGATTTGAGACTTTGAATTCCAGTGAAAAAGCAGGGCATATATCTTCTTCTTTTTTTTTTTTTGTTTCTCAATTATTTCAATCTTTTTTTGGTTTTATTTCATTTAACTTTAGAAAAGGATTGTGCCTTATGTTGGCAATCTTAGGCTTTGTGGTTATGCACCAATTTCAGCAGAGACGCAGGGTGTTGTGACAAGTGAGATCGTCCAAAGAGCTTTCTGCTTAACAGAGGAAGGGTTTACCAATTTCGTGTCCGAGTTATGGAGCACTCGTCCCCAAATGGCAACAGTTGGGTCATGCTGTCTAGTTGGAGTCATATGTCAACAGACCCTCTTTGTGGCAAACCTGGGTGATTCCCGTGTTGTGCTGGGCAAGAAAGTCGGCAACACAGGAGGTATTGCTGCAATACAATTATCAACTGAACATAATGCAAACCTTGAGGCCATCAGGCACGAACTTGAGGACTTACATCCAAATGATTCCCAGATTGCTGTCCTTAAGCGTGGAGTTTGGAGAGTGAAGGGGATTATTCAGGTTATTTCAAACCCCAATTTAACTTTCAGACTATTTCAAATTAAAACACGTCTTAGGTGCTTTTCTATTCTTGAAGTTTTTTTTTTCTTAAATAAAAAAAAACACTTTCGGGGTGATAAATTATGGAACTACTTGGTTGGATGGAATTTTTGTGGTTCTTGGGTTGAGAACTAAATACAAAATAGCATTGTTTATCATTTGGTAAGACCAGTCCTGACTGCTTTCAGGAAGTCATCAACTTTGTTGTGGTTGTTAATGCTATACCAATATACCTGTTGCTTTCCTGTTTAGGATATATAAAATTATTTTTAAAACAATTTTTTGGAGTTATAGAATTGTGTCTACAAGGTGCAAGAACCACAAACAGGAGATCGGAAAGAACATGTAAACCAATACCAAACCCCTGCAAGTTTTACATGCTCTGACAAATCCATGTCCTGCAGATATGTCTTTGAGTATAATTGAGATGATTTTTATAGTCATTGGTCAGAGCATGGCTTCATTTATAGAGGCAAATTAGTTGATTGATGATATTCTTCCTTGTTCCAGGCAACTAAAAATTTCAGTGTCCCAGGCATTCCTTTTTGTGCCAACGGATAAAATGCACTGCATATCGAGCTAGATGCTTTGCTATTTATATTGTTGATACACTGTAGGAAATAAGTATGTTTATTATGAAAGAGAATTTAAATATTCTTCATCCAGCCTTTGCATCGGTGAAGATTACTTTGAAGTCAAATGTTATGGTAATTCCTTGGTTTATGTTGTGGGTTGCATTGGATTATCAGCATCTAGCTTCTTAATATCCATTGCATGTTCCTTTACAAATACTATTATCATGGACTCAATGATTGTATTGGATGCAGGTTTCTAGATCCATTGGAGATGTGTATATGAAACATGCACGATTCAACAGGGAACCAATTGATGCAAAGTTCAGACTTCCTGAACCAATGGACATGCCAATCTTGAGTGCCAATCCAACTATCCTTTCACATCCTCTCCATCCGAATGATTCATTCCTTGTATTTGCATCTGATGGTCTCTGGGAACACTTGAGTAATGAAAAAGTTGTGGATATTGTCCACAGTAATCCACGAGCAGTAAGAGTTTGCACTTAATTATTTGTTTGTCATGCTTTCTGCATTGAGTTACTTTCATGCTTTTGTGCTTCTATTTGATTAGGTAACAAATGTCCATAAAGTCTTAACCCTTTTTTGGAACTCATATGCTGCTTGGTGTTAGCCTTATTACTAAAACTTGCATGCTTAGTTATTTCATAAAAAACTCAAATGACCTTTTCTCTAAGATATATATGGTAAAGCAAAATCTCTTGGAAGAGTTTGGAATGCAAACTAATGGAAGCATTGTAGCACTATATATATATATATATATATGTTTGTCACAGATAATTCATGAATTGTTAATATGATCTTTTTTAAAGTTTTGACACAGAAGAGAACTGCAAACTAGTTTCATCGATGAGTTACTTTGTATCTTATTTGGATTATTCATCCACTATCTATTTTCTCTAGTTCTGTGCGTGGATTATGCATTGATATCCAATGTAATCCATGGTCAATTCATTTTCATGTATAATTAGACATAGAGCAGCCTTGGAGTTAAATGTGTTTGATAAATTTGTTAGCTTGTGGATCAATGAGCTGGGATGTTTGCCATGGAATCATTCCATGAGATTGAATATTATTGATTTGCATCATCATAGCGTCTCAAAACCGACCTTTTAGAACGACTTCCTCTCCGCACTCGTGAATTGTCATGAATTCTTTATGCATATTTTGGCAATCTAGATGGCTATTGTTGACAACAAAAGTAGATGGCGTGCCAATTCGATCTTCCATAAGACCTGTGGATTGCTGGGATATGGATTTGTGCACGGAAATGTATATCATGCACCATTATCAAAAATCATATAGTTGTTTCATAACGGATGCTTGTTATAATGCAGGGAAGTGCCAAAAGGCTTGTCAAGGCTGCCCTACAAGAAGCAGCAAGAAAAAGAGAAACGAGATATTCAGATCTGCAGAAGATTGACAAGAAGGTTCGGAGGCACTTTCATGACGATATAACTGTAATTGTTTTATTCTTAAACCACGATCTCATATCCAAAGGCGCAGTGCAAACCCCACCAGTTTTCATCCGAAGTGCTTTGGAGCACTGATAACCCATATTTCTGCTGCCTTATTGTGGACAACTCCCAAGAACATATCAGCAGACCAAGACATATATCAATTTGTATGGCTATAGAGCTGCACATTGACAAAGCGGTTGCCGTGCCTGGATGCTAATGCCAAGACCTCTCTTATTTAAGAGATTTTGAATTTGTAAAATGTTGTCTGTCAGAAAAAAATTAAAAATAATAGCTGCTAAGTCCATGTATACCCTGATTATGTCTTCTAACGGAACAGCATATGCAGATGCAAGGAAGTTGTCGAGCTGCAGTGTGAGATGTTAAAAATTAAAATACTGGAATTCGGTGGCGGTGTTTGTTATGGTGTTTTGATTATATTTTTTTTTAAAAAAATTAATTTTTTTAGCTTTAATTTTTTTTTTAATGTATTTTCAAGAAAAACAAGTTTAGAATTTTTAAAATAAATAGATTAATAAGAATTATATATATATATATATATATATATATATATATATATATCTGAATTACCGAAATAGATTGTCCGCTGTGTTATATTTTTGGTGAAGCCGTTAGACTGAAATCAGTGGATGTTATGCGCTACGCCCGCCATGTTTAGGCAAATACGCTGATTGGATGTTGAGTTGACAGGGCATCCTGCAGCTCCGTCGATGGTTCTCAAGATGTATTATATTATATTATATTACTTAAAAATATATATAATACCAAACATAGCTTAATTATAATTTAAGAGACTTGACTGTAAGTGGTATTTTTTATCTGTCACGATTCATCCCAAACATGAATCCCCAAACCTCAGTACAATGGACGGGGGATAGGACTAGAGAGGTGAGCATTGAAGAAGTGTGGGAAAAAAGGGGGCGGGGGGTGTTTAACTTGAACGACATGTCAACCATGCCTTTGTCTCTCGGGGAGCATATCGTAATTAACAAACATGAGGGCATTTTTATCAAAATCAACAAAATTCAACTCCATTTTCCAGTGTAGTAGAGGTTTGTCTTTCCCGGTGTGAGTGAGCTTGGCCTGACGTATTGCAGAAATCAGAATCCACACTAGCAGTTATTTCTTTCTTCGCAATCCATCAAATCCCTAATTCCTCTTCTTCAAATCTAAGAGATATTTCTTAAATTAAACATCACTCCACCCTTGGCTATGGAATCCATGTCAAGCGGTTTATTACTATTATTATTATATTTCACGTTGAGTCTCATCTTGACTCACTCCGACTCAGCACCACAAGCCTTCCGTCGTGACCCCGGCCACCCTCAGTGGCATCATAGCGCTTTTCAAGATGTCCGTGACAGCGTCCGATCCGACGTCCGCCGCATGCTCCACTCTCGCGCCGAGGTATCTCACTACAATTAGGTTAAAATAACAATTTAGACTCGCAATATTTCAGAACTCGTTTTGAACTACGTGGTAAATGTAATTCCACTGAACTGCGTCCTTTTATTTTCAGCTGCCAAATAGTCCGTAATTCCAGCTTTGATTACTATTGTTTTGTGTTGGTTAAATTTTACGTCCTTTTAAGCTCAACTACGGATTTTTGCATTTCTAATAACTTTGAATTTCTTTATTTTGTGTTTATGAGATGCTTGATTTTACGTGTTATCGTGTAGGTTCCATTTCAGGTTCCGTTGGAGGTGAATGTAGTGCTCGTAGGTTTTAATGGTGATGGAGGGTATAGGTTTGGTGTAGATTCGCATAAATTAGAAGAGTTTTTGAGGATCGGCTTCCAAACTCACAGGCCTTCATGCATGGAGACTGGCGAGCCTCTTGATATTGAACATCATGTCGTTTTTAACGTGTTTCCGGTAAGCTCTCCCTAAAGTTAGTATTGTTAAGTAATTGTATTTTGCAAGCTTTAAGTCAAAAGGTTGTATTTGTAATGTTCTAGTGGAAAATCATCTTTGCTACCAATGTCCCGATACATTTTCAGCAAAGATTTCAGTGTTTGTGGGTCGCATCTGGGCCTTGCATGAAGGGACCCATAGACAGGAGATGCATTACAATGGGAGAATTGGAGAATTTACTGAGTATTAGTAGTTTTTTGTTTTTTCGTTTTTTTTTTTTTTTTTGTTAAATGATAGGAATGACAGGAGCTGTGTCTTTTGTGTTGCTTTGACAATAGGCTGGGCAGCCAGAACTGATTGCTCTTGAGAAGGCATTGAAAGGGACTATGGTTCCTGCTGGGAATGCAAGAGAAGTGAGTGATTCTGTAAATATAATATGTTCATTTTTTTGGGGGTGTTGTTAGGTGGAGTGCGTTTCTAAGTTAAGTTCTGAATTTTCTGTCTTTCCTTTTGTTTAGACTGATTTTGGAAGGGAGGTGCCATTGTTTGAGGTAGAAGCAGTGACCGTGGAACCAGTATTTCACAAACTATATTCCTACATATTTAATTTGGATAATTCAGAGTACTCTGCCAAAGATAATGACAGACCTGTTCCCAATGCAATCTTTCTTGTAAATTTTGATAAGGTATGGTTTTCAATTTCAGCCCTCGTTTATGAGAAAATCAGTTCATTTTGTTTTCTAATTTGCATATGAGATAACCATTTTGAGGTTGAAGTCAAATGCTTATAATGTTTTTTCCAGACTATATTGTTATTGGTTTCAGTTTTATATTGGTATTTCGCATAATGGTGTATGATTTTACTCTCTTGTGATCATGTGTGCCTTGGTTTGACCCTCCCTTGCAGGTGAGAATGGATCCTAGAAACAGGGAAATTGACCTAGACAATTTGATGTATGGAAAACTTAAGGAGTTGTCTGATGAAGATTTGAGGAAACAAGAGGGAGATTACATTTATCGGTATCGGTATAACGGAGGAGGAGCAACTCAAGTTTGGCTGAGTTCGGACAGGTACTTAATGCGGTCAACTTGTTATCATGTGTTGAAGTAAGAGAGAATCATTTGTGGAGCAGTATTGGTTGTGCTTGAAGTTTCCTTGAGTTTAACTTTGGATCGTATAAAAATGCAAATATAACATTCTGAATATATTATGTGGTTAAGGACTTAGATTGAATAAAAAAACCCATACTTAATAGCCAAATGTTGCTTCTATGGTGTGTTCATTGCTCAATATCACATGAACTTCTACCAAGCATGTATGAGGTGATGCAACTAGAAAATACGTTTCTTCTTCTTCTTTTTTTTCATGAAATCTTTAAGCTATGATCCTTGGTTCAGCTTTAGAATACAGTTACCTTGAAATAGTAATCCAATGAAATCATAAAACCTATTTCTGGCATATGAAACTCCATTGAAAATCATGTGAAAGTTTATTACCAGCTACTCACAATATTTTATTTGAGCTGTGGATTACTAGTTTCAATCAAGTTGGACTAGACATAAACTGCAGTAGGTAAATTACTTTGATGGTTGTGAATCTTAGGACAATTGCAATGTTGTGGCAAGTTTTCATGGTGTTAGAACCAGATGTTCATGTTATAGTGCAATGTGTACTTGGCTCATTAATTTCAGTGCCCTGATTTCAGAAAATGCTCTCTTTAGTTCTCTGTCTTTTACCGAGTTTAATATTGTGCCCATACTATTCAGATTTGTCGTGATCGACCTGTCAGCAGGCCCTTGCACATATGGAAAGATTGAAACTGAAGAGGGAAGTGTCAGTTCCAGATCACTGCCGCGCATACGGAACACGATGTTTCCAGGAGGTGTAGGTGCTGCTAGTGATCATTCTACTCGTGATACTTTTGTTGGACAACTTGCTGCTTTAATATCAACCACGGTAGAGCATGTTGTGGCTCCAGATGTTAGGTACATCTATGAAGTCTTTTTTTCATTGATCAGGGGATGCGACATCATTATTTTCCTATATTATCCCTAACACCGACACCAATTAAACAAATCATGGTTTGAGTGTCAAGCATGTAGCAGATCTGATGCTCACTATATTTTTCCTGGTTTCTGCAGTTTGCAGAATCTGATTACTTGCATTTCCTCTTTGGATATAGGTTTGAGACTGTTGATCTGACAACAAGATTGCTCATACCAATCATTGTTCTACAGAATCATAACAGATATAATGTTATGGAGAACGGTCATAATTACAGCATCAATGTTGAAGAAATTGAATCAGAGGTGAGTTATTCTCTACATGAAACTATTGCTGATTGAATTCTAAAATTGGTGTGGTGCCAAGTAACTTTCCTGTTCATTGTACTTTGTTTGTAGGATAACAATTAATAAAAGCAAGAAAATAATTTTCTGAAGAACTCCAACCTAAAGTAGTTGATAAAATGATTTATGCATTCAATTGCCTTGTTTTTCTCTCCATCCAAGAATCTAAACTTAAGAATGTGGAGTTTGAATGTTTAATATGCTTAAAGGGAGTTTATATACTCATGTGGAAATCGCTGAGAAAACCTAGATATTATTTGTAAGTTTGTAGACCAGACTTTGTTTCATATCAGAAAAGAGATCTGAGTTTCCCAATAATCGTTCTCATCAGTTACTATACCAGAAAAGAACTGAGACTGGGAGGGCATCCAAATTCAGTTTGCAAAAGAAACTTTTCCTGTCTATATAAAAAGTGTTACCCCCAGTCTATAACTTCATACATCCTTACTCCCTCCATCACAATTAAAAATCATTATATAACTTTATGGATCTGTGGCCTCACTTGTGCAAGTTTCTCTTAATCCAAATTAGTTGGGTGAAGGGAACCCTTTTGCTCAGTGCTTTTTTTATGAATTATCGATAAATTTGTTTTATAAGTGCAAAATGTGTTTGGACAGGGTAATTTTTACACTTCACTTGCTGAATTGACTGTGTAGTTAGTTAATTATGAAATAAATCCCCTTTTTTGTTATAAGATATTTTTCCATTTTTTCAAGTGGATCTACTATGTCAATTTACTAGCATGAGCTGATCTCAATTGATTAATTAGTCATGTGACTTTTTATCTTTAACCTTAAGATTGCATGATAGAACTACTTTTTAATGTTTTATCTGATATCATGTTGGCATCTCTGATAAAACTAGAAAGACTGACAATTTTATGCCATCTGTTCTCTTTCCATTTCAGGTGAAGAAGATGGTTCATGATGGACAAGAAGTTGTGATTGTTGGTGGTTCGTATGCTCTACATAGTCATGAGAAGTTGGCTATCGCTGTATCAAAAGCAATGCGGGGTCATTCCTTGCAAGAAACTAAAAAGGATGGACGTTTCCATGTCCACACCAAGACATTTCTGGATGGAGCTGTACTTAAAGAAGTGGGTTTGTCTTTCTTTGTTTATTGTATTATCTTGTGCTTGTTGACTTACCTAGTATTGCATGGCAGATGATTCATTTTATCTGTTGGTAAAAATTATCTGTGTGTTTGCTTGGTTTCCCTTGTTCATACCAAAACATTTCTGGATGGCACGGGCTCATCCTTCTTTGTTTCTTGTATTATCTTGTACTTATTGAATTACCTAGTATTACATGGCAAATAATTCATTTATCTGTTGATAAAAATAGCTGCATGTTTATAGTTTACTCATTAATCATTTGGAAAGTCTGCTGTGAAATGGTAAGGTACACTTGGTTTTCCAATGTTCATTAATGGTCTTCAAGAGGCATTGGCAAGCCCACTCCTTGGTGTGGTGCATCAGCCAAATCTTCTTAATTGCTCAACGAGCTGATTCTATTTTCTTGCCATCTTGATGATGCCCGGTGAACAGCCAGCGCATCTTGCAAAATCTGATGAGTTCTTATCTCTCTTGAGCTATAATTCTATCTTAGCTTGCTACCTTGTTCTTGGTTTCTTGTGCTTGCTAATGTCTTGTTGGAAGATCCTAAGTATCTGTTGCTTATTGCAGGAGATGGAACGGTCTGGCGATGTGCTTGCTGCAGGTTTAGTTGAGATTGCCGACCCAGCTCTTTCAAGCAAATTTTTCCTCCGACAGGTCTTACAATCATTATGCTAATACATTATTGCTGGCTTTTGGGAATTTACTGTACATAGGATATATATATATATATATATATATATATATATATTATTTATTTATTTATTTTTCTAGATCCTGTTGTCTGTACTCAGCTAAAATGAATTTGAATTCTGTATCTCCCAGAACTGGATGGACGAATCTAACTTCTCAAGTGATTCAATTCTTAAGCATAAACCTCTTTGGGCCAGTCAAACCTCTACTAGTGTCAAGAAGAGGAAAAAGCAATTGCAAAAGAAACAAGGAGATCTGCAACGGACTTATGGGACAAGAGTTATTCCTGTGTGAGCATTGTCTTGGCCTTTCATTTGTTAGTACAGACAATTGGCATCGTATGGTGGTTAATAATTTATTTATAGTAGTTTTAACTTTTTCAACCTAGATAGGAATATGTTTTGAAACTTCGTTGAGCATTTCTTCCTTTGTCTTGACGGACACAGAAGCTTGGTGTTCGTGGCACTGGGTAAACTATATTGCATCCAAATGTACTATATATTTTAATAATACCACTCAAGTTCATCTCCTAGATCAAAGAATTTGATAAATATAAGGTCAGTTTCTGGGATTTCCTGTCTTGGAACTAGTGATGCTCACTTGCTCAGAGTATCATTGGAGCATCAGTCAATAAATTTGCTCGTGTAGCTGTGTTTCTTTCCATTCTCTCCTGCTTTGCTGTGAATTCTTTTTACATTTTTTAAATGTTTTATGGTATTATTTTGCAGCTTTGTGCTATCGCTGGCTGATGTGGATCCACATCTTATGATGGAGGACGAAAGCCTTGTTTGGACAAGCAAAGATGTTGTGATTGTTCTCCAGCATCTAAATGAAAATATACCTCTGAGGTGAGTAGCACTAGCTTAAAAGCTTCTAGTGGCCACAGTAGCTATATTTAACAGAAACTAAAAGATGAATCTAACTGGTGTTAGTTGCTCTTTCCTTACTGAGCTAATTTCTCATGTTGCATGTACAGTTTTTCTGACTTGCAGAGGCCAGCTAAATTCTGACTTGAATTTCTACAGTCACTTGACAGTAGGAGTTATATTGCTTATTGCATATTGACTCCTCTCAAAATAATGAGATACTTGAATGAATGAGATCATCTTAATAGTTTTGCCTCAAAAGCTTAACAACTTCTCTTTTCTATTACCACATGGATTTTGGTCCCTAATAACCATTTAGCTTCTTTGTTTCTCTAACCTTTTTTTTCAAGGCAGTTTTTCTTTGTATAAAAAAACAACCACGAGCAAGGCTTTCCTTAGTATGAATAGTTTTCTAATAATTTCCTCCACACTAAGTTTTTTTCATCCTGGTGAATCAAATACACTGTTTTTGCTCTTGATGTTCTTTACATATGTATTTTTGTTACAATAATTACTTTATTTGAAGTATAATATTTTTGGAAGTGATGGCTATTAAGTGGACCCCAATGAAAAAAATTTCTGGCTACACTATATATACTCTATTGCTGATTATCTTTGTAGTTGAATAATGAATTTGGGTTTTTCTTTTGTCCTCGCACATGTGCCTGAACTTGTTCTGTGGTATCCTCTCATGATATGTTTGTAACATAAGGATGACACTGTTTACTGTGGTCACAATTAGCATTTCACTGTGGTATTTATGTAGGATCTCTTAGAAAGAAGGAAAGGTTCATTTCTTTTTTTCTTTCCTCTTTCTTTTTTTTTTCTTCATATTTTCCCTTGTATAATTCAATTCATTTGTGATTCCATGCTGGGCAGTTATGTTTCAGAGATAGAGAGAAGGCATGCCTTTCCATCACTCGCACAGCGCCACATATTGGCAGGACTTGCTTCTACTGTGGGCGGGTTGAGCGCACCATATGAAAAGGCATCTCATGTGCATGAAAGGCCAGTTGTAAATTGGCTCTGGGCGACTGGTTGCCACCCATTTGGACCGTTCTCTAATACTTCTAAAGTCAGTAAAATGCTACAGGATGTAGCCTTGGTAAGGTCATTTCATTGTCAAAACTTCTGATTTTGTGAATGGCTCTGCTTACAGAACTTCATACTGGAGAACTAGATACATTGCTTGTTTTTCCTCCTCTGACATTTTGGGTTGCTTTTATCTTTATTTTGTTAAAATTGAATTTGTAACATTTAATATGTATCTGAAACTGTTTCACTCTATTTTCTTGGTAGAGGAACACAATTTATGCTCGTGTGGATTCTGCACTGCATAGAATTCGTGAAATGTCAGAGGTATTTCGGTCCCATTTCATTACCAAGTATTCAAATGAGAATTATTCGCATAATTTGATGCTTGTGGAATCTTTCTTCTGCTTTGTCAGGATGTCCAAACTTTTGCTGCAGAGTATCTAAAAACCCCTCTTGGTGAACCTGTAAAAGGCAAGAAGAACAAGACAACAACCGAATTGTGGTTGGAGAAGTTCTACAAAAAGACAACGAACTTGCCAGAACCTTTTCCACATGAATTAGTTGAACGGTTGGAGAAGTACCTAGACGTAAGTCACCCATGACCAGAATAGCGCCTTGGGATTTACACTTGCAAAATTGTTGTGTTGATTTTATTTCGTGTTTAAATAACAGAGCCTTGAGGAACAGCTTGTTGATCTGTCTTCTTTGTTATATGATCACCGGTTACAAGAAGCACATTTGAACAGTTCCGAAATTCTTCAAAGTGCTCTTTTCACCCATCAGTAAGTTAACTTTGACCTATTAAATCCTGCACGATGATGATTTGTCTTTCATTTGATTAAGTTTTGGGTCCACGATGCAGGTATGTTGAATATGTTTTGACCTCCGAGAGAGAGAAAATGAGATGCTGTGACATTGAATACAAATATCCTGTGCATTCTTCACAGACTTATATCTACGGAGGGATTCTTCTTGCTGGGTTTTTTGTGTATTTTGTCGTCATTTTCTTTTCTAATCCTGTCCGTTGACGATACGATCCCAACCGATGAACTGTTTTCAATTTTGAAAGGCACTGATGTTTTACTGCGGGTGGGTGAGGTAAAGCCCTATAGACAAGTGTAATGTTGAAAAGAAATTGACTAATCCTTTTGTAGTTTAAAGCACAATATGATGATAGATTACAGCTTCTCTCACTTGTTCATCGTTTTTACCATCCTCCCCTGAGTTCCCCCTTGTATTCCATTGATTAGCTGTTACTGTTTCCCATTGAGGTTTTTATTATCTAAGCGGGTTCAGAACCTTAAAATCCATACAGGAAAAATGAAGGAACTGAGGGTTGTGGAAGTCTTGTCGAAGAAGTGGAAATTTTGATAATGTCTAGAGCTAAATCTTTGGGGGGTGTTTGCGAATGGAATTGCTTGCAGCTGAATCTGGAATGTATTAAAAATAATATAGTTTTTTTATTTTAAAAAAATTATTTTTAATATCAATGGAAATAATATAAAAGCAATAAAAAAATATTAATTTAAAATATAAAAAAATTCTAATTTTTTAAAAACTATTTTTGATATATACAAACCAGGAAAGATCCAACACATATCATCACAACGTAAATTTAAGATTTAAAATCCTGAAATTGTTAATTCCTCCGTTTGCCTCGTGAAATTGTTACGTGATTTTGATTCCTCCTCCCTATCATTTTTTATTGGCATCCTAATTCACGTGATTCAGTCTCTCTTTCGTATAACCAAACTTGCGAAGTCCTCGTATTGCTATCTTAAATTTATTTGACCAATTCTTGAGGTCGCATTTTTCTCCATTGCAAGCTCTTGAATCATCCAACAGTCCATTTGGAAGAGCCTCTGCCTTTCAAAAGTTTTCTGTAATCGTTTGAGTCGCAGGAAAAATCCTCGTTTGCTGTATTTCCGGCCAGTAAGTTTAATTATATCTCCCAAATTGGATTTGTCACATTAGCCTCCATGGACACGAAAAAATAAAAAGAAAAAGAAACAAATAATTTGAAGTTAAAACAGATCAGACATAGCTTTCTAGGCAGCAATTATGCATCAATTAAGCAGCTGATAAACAGCTTGCTCAGAGCCCAGTGCATATTCATCATCTCCACATCATTAAGTGAAACAAAATCACCACACGACAAGAAAACCCCATCGATGAGAAACAACAATTAAATAAAAAAAAGGGTTGACAAATGGGCCCTCAGCAATAATGCTTATAGTTGTCATCAGATGAATACAATCAGGTCTCAAAGATTTCATGCCATCATAGGATCCCCGTCTCATTCACACCAATGCAAAATAAAGAATAACAGAAGTAATTAGTAGCCCCATAATAATAAAAAAAAAACACAGAGAAAATAACATACAATAAAGAAGACAAGAAGATTTGGCAGGCTAAAATTCAATGCGCCTGTGAAGTACAAAGACGCAGCGACTCAATTTCTGCTTCGACTCTAAGCCTCTTGCAAACAAAATATATTTTCATGAAACCCAGAAACAATCTTTATTGTATTTAAGGTTTCTTCTAAAAGGCATCAACGACTTACCTTGACAAAAACGAATTTAAGAACACGCATCAATAAAGCAGAGAACAAAAATCAAGGAAGTTAAGGGAAATATGTCAATCGTTATATAGCGGTAGACTACAAGAGCTGCTAGGGTTTTTCGTATCTGTAAATTACCGAGATACCCCTCTATGTATAAAGTATATGATAAAGCAGGCTTGAAAGAGGCCCAGTTGCACGTTGTCCATAGCTCTTTGTTAAAGCTTTGAGTCCATATCACATTGTTCGTTCTTTCTTTTGGTTTTTTGTTGTTTTTACTATCCAGAGGCATTAAATTTTATTTTTTTTTCAACTTTATTTTGGTTGTGAGAACATGAGATCAAATATAGTTCATTGAAATTAAAAGTAAATGTAGCGGATTAGCTTGGATGGCAGATGAGTTTGCTCTGTACATTATAGTTCGGATTTGTACTCGGAAACAATAGTGGCAACTTACGAGAAATCTTTTATATTAGATGGGTTATTTGTCCTGTGCCGCGGGATGACTTAATTTTTTTTTCCATCATAAAAGAAAATCATGATGATACAAGCATTTTCAAGGAAGAAAAAAAATTATGTTTCAGCTTATTGATTTGACGCGAGTTAATAAACCCTTGTAATTTTGATAATATGGATAAAAAATAAAAATAAAAAGAAAAAAAAAAGTTAAAAAAACCAACCTCAAATCCATCTAAGATAGTATGAAAAATTTACAGCTTAACCGTGACACCATGGTAACCCCATAAAAAACAAATTAAAAACTCAAATATCAACCAATATAATGAAAATAAAATTAGAAAAAAAAAACAATGAAAAAAAATATATCCTAGACAAATTGGATTAACTGTTAACTTCAGAATCGTGAGCATATGATTAAGATATCTCATGGAAAGGAAAGTTAACAAAAAAAAAAAAAGTAAGACTAATTCCCTCACAAATCAAACATTGAAGGAGATGGAATTGTAAAATATAAATAATAAAGAACCTAAAAAAAAAGATTTGAAGTCAATCCGTGTTAATATTTGAAACTTGTGACCCTAGTTATTAGCTTGGGACTAACCTTGTTGAAGGTAGACTACCATAAATAATTAAGCAAGATTTTCAATAGCAAGACACTAAGTGATGATATTTCGGGTGAGGAAAAAGGAGACAATAAAAAAAGAAGCAAAACAAAACGAAAGATCAATAAAAAAAAAGGAATAAAATCTAACACAAAAAATAAATTGATATCAAATGTTAAGTATGGATTGTAATGATTACATGCATGTGGGTTTTTTGATATTCATACCCATACTCATTTACCCACCAGGTAAGAAATTTAGATATTCATGAGCTATCAATCAAATTTTGGTATCCATATGAGTATCAATCATCTAACTATTATTTATTCAAAAAAAAAACTAAAATATATATATATATATATATATATATATATATTAAATTAAAATTTTATGTTAATATTAAGATATGCATATATCATATTGAATTAAAAAAAAATACTCAACAAATATATTTGTATAATATAAATATACATTTTATGTTAAGTGTGGACGAGTTTCGGGTCAATTTTGATAACACACACACCCTATCCATTACCTATTAGGTAAAGGTAGCCATAAAAAAAAAAAATCAATAAGAGAGAGACACGTTGTCCATTTTCCACCACCACTCATGCCACCACCAGAAAGCTCTTAAGGTGCCGCTTCAAATGCCTTTGTGGAACGTGATATTTAACAACTGGAAGAGCTTGCATGCATCTTTTTGAAAGGTGCAGCTCCTCCCACTTATAACACACTTGTCAATAATTTTTTTTTAAAAAAAATATTTTGTTATATATAAAAAAATCCAAGTACTCCTAGCTGTAATTGACAAGGAAAAGCCAAAGTGAAATAATTAAAACACCCGTGGACCCAAGTTTTTTTAAAAAAAAAAACAAAGTACAAGGATAAAAAAATAATTATACTCTCAAATAAAAAAAAAAACTAATTTGAGTGTGAACATTTAAAAAAATTAATTTCAACTTGTGACAGTTGATATAATATTAAAAACAATAATAAAAAAAAAATTCCATAACATCGTCATCGACAAGAACAACAGCAACAAGGGCAATCGTCTAAGAAATTCATTATATTATTGCTGCGTAACTAACTCTTTTAAAGAGAGGTTCAATAGACTACGAGTTATACGATGGAGTCAGCAATCCAATCACATGTTATTATTTTAAGGATTAGAACTTGAAACTTTTTTTAAGCGAAAAACCCAAGTCTTGGCACCTTAATAGTTTCGTTCTTGTCTTGTCTTGACATAAACTTGAAACAATACAAAACGTCCTTACTTTGACGGTTTATATCATTAATCTCAAAATAAAATTAATAACTAGAAATTATTATGTACTGTCGAGACATTGCCCTCCCGTTCACATTCAAACGAGACTGATAATGAACTTACGTTCATGCTAGTGGAGAAGAACTGCTTTCTTCAAAAATACTGATTTATCTCTCTCTCCTCCGAGGAGTTAAACCTGCGAAGTCTATTCGGATCTCAAGTCGGCACCCTTTTTTCGGGGGGTGGCTGAGTTTTGTAACTCGAAGATTATTGTATATATTGAGAGTTTTCGATCTATCCTTATTCAAATTATACTACCTGTGTGCCCTTTGTAGCTAACAGGAAAACATTTCTCTAGCCCAGCACGACAGAATACTTGCTCATTTTACATAATTCCGAATTTAATTTAATATTCATACCTGATTAGCAAACAAAGGATCAACGATTCAATTTGCAGTTTCAGATAGCCAAGATCAAGTGTTTGACAAGAAAGGACCACATGTAAACTAGACCAGCATCTTCGCCATATCCCCTACCTTTAGTTTACAGACAAGAAACCAGAGTCCCCAAGCATTTCGTGGAATTTTTCAATTTGAATTTCCAACTTCCAAAGCACATTCACAGCAGGTTCCGCACAGTTCATGTATGTTCACCAGTCACCAGCCGCCGCTTCTCCCACCAACCTGGCATTGCACGAGACCAATTACGATGAGGTATAATTGACTAGAACATTTGTTAGAGCAAGTTATAATTTAGTTTCTGTGGTTTAAAACGATGATTAATTAACCTTCATGGTTTGACAAGATAATTAATTAGCCCCTCCTGTGTTCCTGAATCCACTAGCAACTTAGTTTCTCAACCAGAGTTTAAGGTAAGTAAGGCCGTTAGACTAAATTTTAAATGAAACTTTTTTAAAATGTTTTTAACATCATATCCATCTCGACTAAGTAATTGTTTTCTCAACTCATGCCTCGAAAACGAGTTTTTAAAATTATCCTTGTACCAGTAGTCACTCTTTTCACAATCCTTCAGGCTCTACATCCCCGTCAACTAACATATTATTTTTATAATATATATTTACATGTTTTCTATCACCAGTTTTAAATCACCTATCTTTAATTATGCAAAGTGTCTCTACTTGTCTTCCATCACAAGTTCATCAACTTTTTTTTTTTTTTTTCTAAAAAGAGAACCTCTTCATTCCTTTTACATGAACAAGTCATGTTCTTTCATCTTTTTCAGCCATAATTATTTAAGCACATAGTAAACAAATAACCACTAAAATTAATGGCTTATAACATCAACCGGCATAGACATAAATAACACACCATACAATAGCAAGCTAGAAAAATAAAATTGAAGTCGAATAAGGTTATCAAACATAATTATAATTCATATTTTTATTATTAAATAAATAAATATAATATAATATGACTTTCTAAGAGGTTTATAATTCCTTAAATATCATCAAAAACCAACCTAAACGAAAACTCAAAATTAAAGGGAGAGCAATAAAAGTCATAAACAAATTAGAAAAACAAATAAATTACTTGTATCAATATTTCATTTCCTAAACCTAAATAGGAAAAAAAATAAAAACACTATAAAGAAAAATATTTTTATAAACTAAATAGAAAATAATAATAATTGGGAACAATCTCTCCCTAAAAATCCTATTGCATCATTCTCTTTTATATCTTAAAATTAAAGTTGAAAGTTAAGAAAATAAAATTTTAAAACAAAATTAGTTTTGTAAAAATCTAAAAAGACAGCAAGTTCATGTGTCTTCAATCCAGATTGGACAATGATATCATGTAGGAGTAAGGAAAAAAATAGATGACTAAACATAATTTTTTATAGCAAATTTAAGATTTTCTGTATGATTTATCTTTATTTTACATGTTGATTATTTTTTTTGTTAGTATTTTTATTTTTTGAATAATTTTAAATAATTTGATCATTAATTTAAACAAAGAATGTTGCAGTTGAAAAATAAGTTTAAGAACAAAAAAACAAATAGCTATCATGAGTTGCTATTCTATTTTAAGTAAACATTTTAGTATATTTTGTAATTGTAATGAAATATAACACTGTTATAAAATGAAAAAGAAAAAGAAAAGGTCAAAATTAAACTTCGAGTCATAAATTCTTGTAGATAAGTATTAATTAATCATGGAACACGAGAAGATCCCAATCTATCCATTGAGATGATAGATGGGTTTTTAATTATTTATTTGAAATAGTATTAGCTCTTTGCCACCCCTAAAATTCTCAAGACAGCTCATTAATCTGCCAACACTGTTTAAATTTTAATGGGTTTGCTTTCTCTAATTAAATATTCACATCTCCTCTCAAAGTTCAAAAGCTATATTCTAGACTTAAAAAAAAAAAATGGCATAGTAAATTAAAAATATTAGCAAAATAGTATAGTTGAAAAAAAAATACTTGTGTCCATTTAAAAAGCATATTATTTATAGCTTGTTTATAACAACATCTAATAAAACACATTAAATGAATAGGAGAGAGGAGAGAGAGAAATTAAAAAAAATTCTTAGATATGCATCGAAACTTCAATCATGATATCAACAACACCATCATAAAAATTTTGATAAGATTAATCTAACGACACTAAAGTCATCAATGATGACCCGAGTGGGGCATAATTACCACTCAAAGAAGGTAAGTGGCTCACTTGTCTTTGATTACAAGCATGACTCACTCGTGTCTGATCATTTTTCTTGATGTTACTAGATTTATCTCGTTGAAATTTTTGTAACGATACCAATAATATCATAATTAGAGTTTTAGTGTATCTCTAAAATATTTTTTTTATTTAATTTTTTTTCTTCCTGCTCTCTTGTTCATTTAATATTTTTATTAGAAGTCGCTATTTTAAATAAGACAAACTATAAATATGATGTTTTTTTTATTTATTTGTAATATTTAACTAATATTTTTTTAAAAAAATTATGTTAATAATAATAATAAAAAAAAAGCCTACGACTCGCATTCAAAGCCAGAGAAAGCTCAAATTCTTTTTATATTTTTGAAAACACCACTTTAATTTCTACCCATAAATAAAAAAACACATTGATTTCAGAATAAACAGTGATGCGCCGCTTACAATCAAATTATTATAGCTAGGAATAGTTGATATCGATCCCGGAACTTCAAAAGACGAGAACAAAACAAATCTACCAGCAATAATGAACTGCCGACCTCACATGATCACATCTCAAAAAAGCAGATGGGCAATCTTGGCAAATAAAACTTAACGACGACTCACCATCTTCGGCACTCTCTTACGTCACTACAAACGTACCTCACAAATAAAAGCAGCCCACGTGTACAGCTCTCAGACTCCAAAATCTTGGCGATCAAGTCACATGCTCCTAATTTCTTTGATTGGACCCTGCCAACCTTTTTCTTTCTATATAATTGAACCAACTTGCCAAAGAATCTTATTGTCTTGTTTTACTTGATTTCACCAACAACTTTTTAGAAAGAAAACCTAAGGCTGACCTTTCTCCCCCGACATGAGCCCATCTGCTACAAGTTTAGCTGCAGAGACCAAAAGGGGTGGTGCAAGATCAGATTTTAGGCCAGCGTTTGATGTTCTTGATGCAGACCATGATGGGAAGATAAGCAAAGATGACCTTCGCATGTTTTACGCAGGGTTTTCAAGAAATGATGCTGACGATGATGTTATAGGTTCAATGATGTCTGTCGCTGATTTCAACAAAGATGGGTTTGTTGAGTATGATGAATTTGAACGTGTTTTGGATGGTTTTAGTGAAAACAAGGGATCTCCGAGATCGACAAGATCTACTTCTGGGGTTATGGAGGATGTGTTCAAGGTTATGGATAAAGACGGAGATGGAAAATTGAGTGTTGAAGATTTGAAAAGTTATATGCAATGGGCAGGGTTTGATGCTCCTGATGATGATATTAAAGCTATGATTAAATTGGCTGGTTGTGCTGCCACTAGTGGTGGCGAAGATGTTGTCACTTACGATGGTTTGCTCAAGATCTTGGCTCTTGATAATTCTCATGTAGCATAGTACTTTTGTAATTTTAATCTTCGATTGTCCCCTTTTTTTTTTAGAACAATACGTGGATGCTCATTAATTATGGACATGATATGTTCTTGTTCGTGTTCTGCCGCATGAAATTGTTCGATTGTAAATCACGATTCTTGGTGGAATGTGAGTTGCCAATTGAAATTGAATCCCTGTCTTATATTCGATGCATAGCCAGCTTTGCTTGTGATATTGATGCTTCCATTTATTGTCTTTATTTTCTGTCTCAATACCGCGTTTCTATTAAGATATTCCTCTGCTTTCTGGGGTCACAAAACTTGTGCTGGTCTTTTTCAGTAATATCCACGTTTAGCTTCTTATCACCACAAAATATAATTTTTTTTTTTGTTTAGGAAAAACGTAGTAAAGTAGAAATCATGCAATAGACAAGCCATTGGGCAATAGGAAAAATGACTGAATGAAGCTTAAAATAATACATTCTACATCGCTTCAAAGGTCTCTACTGAAATCTCTCAAGAAGAGCATATTACAGCGCGCACTAAATTTCGAATGTGAAAGATTCACCAGCGCAATTTCTGTCTTATACCGTTGCTCAATGCTAACTTCCTACTTTTCTGGGGGCAGAGCATGCCATTAGGCGTGGAAAGGCTAATTAACAAGCCTTGAGCTTTGCCCGCACCCATGTCTCGGTTTCACGTCTCCCTTGTAGCCCAAAAGGACACAGCAGAAACTAAAAACGGTTCGGCAAATCATTTGTAAAATCAATCCATAGTTAGCAGACATTATTATGTATGACAAACTAAACACGAGACACTTGACTCAAAATCAATATTACAAGACGTTTGACATCGCATTCATGAGAGACACCATCAACTGCCACATCCTGCTCAGACACTGAAGTGTACTTTTAGCCAAGTTAGGACCCGGAGTGGCATGATGAGATCTTTTCAGGTGGAGGAGATCTAACGCCATCCTTAATTTCTGGCTTGTTGGCTAGCAATGAATTGCTAACCCAGAGCAGCAGCAGCAGCAGGATTGCTTCCATCAAATCTATTTTCCCATTCTCCAAAGGCTTCTTTATGAACTTGTAACATACGAAGGTAAGTAAATCCCGCTCCATCTCTGCGATTTCCATGCTGCCACAGAATATAAATCTTATCCGTCAGCAAAAAAATATATCATTTTCTTTGTTACAACATTTCAAAGGTAACACAGCCGATAAAGAAGGGTTGCCGAGTACAGTCCAATAATTTTTGCATTTAAATTACCTGTACCCAGGCTCGAAGTCCAGGCTACAAAGATATTGTCTGGCTTCTCGCAGATAACGAAGGAGGAGCCGTGGTACATATACAAACTATATGGCTAAATGAAAATAAGGGCAGGCTAAAAAAAAGCAAGGGGAAAAAAAGAGATGCACAAAGCCAGTGATGTTGATAGTGAGCGTATGATGCTACAACTCAAGTGGCAATATTGTTTCGTAAACAATTAAAGATAGAGGTAATATAATCAGCAGACAAGGTGAAATTTAAAAGGTGAGAAGTTCACAACCATGAAAACAATTGACTGGCAGATTAGCAAGAAAACCAATTCTAGAATAAAATAAAACATAAATCTTGGAAGCTTAATAAAGAACACTACTTTCATCAGTCTTAAGATTTATAGATGCATGCCTTTCAGTCATCGAGGCATATGATGTGAGGATCATTGAGTGTTTGAGTGCACCATGACCTAAGGAATAGTATTACAAGGTACTTGATCAGCAATTTCATTAAAAGCCATTCAATGTTGGTCGGCGACAAGCTTCAAACAAGCTCATTCAATCATTGGGTAGCCTATAATTAGATTGGCATTATGATCTCAAAGAGTAACCTCATGACAGCAGATCTTGGTCGGCGCATCTAACAGTATAAAGGTCGAGTACGGTCAAATCCTTCTCTAAATCATAGAGCTTTAGGAAGTTGCAAGTAAAACAGATTTGTCCACAAATCCAAAAATAATCTCTCAATGAGAATATTATAGTCCCTACAACATGCTTAACAGAAAAAAGGAAAATTATTCCAATATTCCATTTGCAGAGTCCCAACACAACAAACAACCTGAGCCTCTTGGAAACTGATTCTGTAAAAGCCAGCTCAGGAATGACCCATTAACATGTAAAGCTACATCACAAACTTCCAAACAAATTAAAAAGATTAACATGTGTTGATTCAATATGCAACTTTAAATTGCAAGACAGGTGAATCAAAAGCATCAGAACCAAATAAATAAATGACAGCAATGCTTCAAAAGTAAAAACAAAAGGTGATATGGAGAATGAGTACCCATATTATAATCTTCAATTGATTGCTTTATAAGGACCGGTAAATGCCAGCAGATTTGACAGAACAGTCTCATTAAGATGAATTCCCAAATCATCCGTAGTGTTGCTAGTGATCATATAGTGTTAGAAAGACAGTGACAACCTTATTTAGAAACGACTAATAGTGAAAAAGTAGTCAAATTCAAACACCAAAATACAATTCAGTGAGCAGAAAGATTCAAAGGCACAGACAGAGTTTATATGCAAATTAGCAAGTTAACCATCAATTCCAGGATAAAATGACAGGACAAAGCAGGGACACAGAGCTCAATAAGAGAATACTACTCCTCGGTGCCAAGAGTTTAGATGCCTTTCTGAGTAATAAGGCGTGTGATGTGGACATCCTTCACTGCTTTAAGTGCATCGCAACTTATGGGGCCAGTATCTCAAGGAACTTAAGCAGCAATATCAGCAATGTTAGAGCTAATTGCATTCTTAGCTCAGGTTCCACAAGCACATTCCAAGCATTAACCAGACCGTATTAACATCATCATCACAAAATAACATCAATACATTATGAGAGCAATAGTTGGGTGCATCCAACGATAGAAAGGCTGACTATACTCGAAATCCTTCCTTTGTCACTTAGATTGTGAAAATTACAGGTAAAACATTTTTTATTTACAAAAGCAGATAAATATTCTCTTGCCAAGAATATTAGGATTTCTACAACATGCTTATTGGAAAATGTAAACAATTCTATATTCCATTTGCATATTCCAAACACAACAAACGGCTCGAGCTTCTTAGATAATGATTGAAAATGCCAACTAAGGAACGAAAGGGTTACCAGGCAAAGCTACCTCACAAGCTTCCAAACAAAATATAAAAATATCTGCATGTTATGGATCAATATACAAATGACATCACGACATGAGATTGAAGAGTACATCGCTCCGGAACCATACATGCATACATACTTAGTAAATGACAATAATGTTTCAACACTTCAAAACAAATGTAGAAACGATTTAGAGAAGAACTGAGTACCCATATCATCCTCTTCACTGGTAATAGATTGCTTTAATGTGGACTGGTAATTATCAGGCAACCTTGCCAAAACAGTATCGTCAAGATGCCTTCCCAAGTCATCCGTGCACCTGTAATCCCAAAACCAACTTTACAAATTAATAATCCAATTAACCCCAAGCCACATGTCTTTATCACAAACAAGACAATGAATCAAACTCTTAACCTTCTAGCAAACATTTGATCCTGCTTAGAAAACCGGTTTAGATACTCATCAGTTTTCAAAATATAGAATAAATACTTCTCAATCTGCATTCCGAACCCAACAAGCAAATCAACTTCAACATACTCTTCGGACACACCGTTACAAAACACAAGAACTTGCTACCTTTTGAAGGCGAACCCGAAGATACGATCTCAACAAAAATTGAGTTCCATCCAAAGTCCATTTGGTAAAGCGAGACAGTGAGAGGATCTATATTATTTACTTCAAATATTTCCACATTTTGTTCCTATAAAATACACGCAAATTCACCTCCATTTAAATGATTTAGGAAGCAAAACCGTGACGCAGTTTTCATTTCCGACAGATTAGTTCATGTAGCAAAATAGCGACGAAAAAAAAAACAATAATTCAATTTAGGCTTCTTATTTTTTAGCTTCATATAATTGTATTTACAGATAATAATAATAATAATAATAATAATAATAATAATAATAATAATAATAATAATATCAAACAAATACATAAATAAAATAAAATAACAAATGATTCAAAATTCAGCGCTAAAGCCAACATCTAAAGGAACGGTTACTTAAAAATAATAAAATCAAAGCGTTAGCACGATCAATTATTTTATTGTATTTTACGGGACCATAAAAAATTGTACTCTCTAGTTCGATTTTGATTTTCTCAGGAAACAAACAGAAGGTTGGGGTTTATGATGTCAAAAAGAAAAAGTACCGCTAACTCGATATGATCTTTACTTCTTTGAACTAAAGAAGCCTTAAACTGAAGAATCTCCGGAGCAGATTTCTCTTGACGTCACGCTTTCAATAGCGTGACAGCGGTCGACGAAATCATCGTCTCATAATCATCCATCACGCTCATTGATTCCTCCGTATCCATCTGATCTGATTACTTCTGAATCTCTCTGACCTTTTCTCTTTCGACTTTCAAAATCTGTTATGGAAAGATTAATTGAAAGTGTCGATATAAATTAGGGAGGGAAAATATAAAAGTAAAATTGCAATAGGCAGCGCCAAAAAGGAGCAATATGGTGTTTAGAGGAGACAGATCGCGAGTTTGTGCGTGAATCTAACGCCATTGGATGGTCGTGAAATGAACGGTTGTGATGGCGTCAGATCCACGAACAAACTAGAGACATGAGTCCTCTTTTTAGAAGAGAAAATGGGCTTGTTGAGGGCTTTTAGATTAAAAAAAATGAAGAATGAAAAAATGTTGTGAATGGGTTTTGCGTCAATGCCTTTTTATAGATAGGAACGGAGTCTGGAGGTTGTTGAATGAAGAACACCGTGGCCACAACTTTTTGTGCTCTGTTTTTAGGGCGGTTCGCAGCTGTCTTCCTTCGAATTTGATAATCCACACAGACTTCTTGCCTTTGAAGTCTTTTTTTTTTAACTTGCCTTTGAAGCAGGAGAGAGTCATGTCCATATCAGTGGCGAGTCAAAAAATTTTAAATAAAAAAATAAATTATTAATAAATATTTGATATTATATTTTATATAAACATGTGTTATATATAAAAAAAATTAATTTAAAATACATATATTAACTCATGTCAAGTAAAATTAATTTAAAAATATTTTTAAAATAAAAAAATTTATATTATAATTATTCTTTCGAGTTTTTATATTTTAAAATTGTTTCATAATAATTTTATTTTTAATTTTATTAAAAATATTCTTTCTAACTATATACAATTAAACTTTCATTTATTTATTTTTAAATCTTCCAGGACTAGTGAAATTATTGGCAACAATTCTTTTCTTGACTTGTTGTTTTATACAAGTGGGTTGAATATAAATATTAATATATTTTTTAAAATTTTTTATTGTGTCTCTAATTTTTTAAGTTGTTGAGTACTTCATTTTTAATTGCTAGTAAGTTGATCACCATCATTTTTCATGTGAAATTCATAAAAAAAAAATACATGTTAATTCATCAAAACTCATTTCAATTCATATTCATATTCATATAATATTTATTCATGTACATGTTAATTTAAAAAAATTTATAAATTATAATAAACTCTAATATTTTTAATAACTAATTATTAAGGAATAAAACTAAAATTAAACGATAAAATAAATAGAAAAAATAAAAGAAACTCACCTAAAATATAAAGTATAAAGATTACTTACTTAACTAATTAATAGTTTAGAATTTGAAGAAAATTTTTTATAAAAGGAAGATAATAATTCAAAAAACAAAAGCCTGGATCAATTAGTAATTAATAAAAAAAATTAAACTTGTTAAGTTATTTATATATATATATATATATATATATATATATATATATATATATATATATATATAATTCAAGGTTGTTTATTGGGTACAAAACATGAAATTAGGATATAAACTGCAGGCAGCTGCATATACTCACACTTTTTCATGGCTGGCTGTCATTATTAATAACACTAAAAAAAAAGGAGATGATAAGAGAAAGTTCATGAGATTAGATATATATAGTTTAATTAATTAATTAGCTTTGTGCACAGTGAGTGACGGAGCTAAAAAAAAGGACAATTACCCCTTTAATTCCCATGGTGGCTCTACCACTGCAGGAGGTTTGAGAGTGTTTGGGAGCCTAAACTCCTAGCAAGGTGATAACCCAAAATAAACGCTGATCTAGTAATCTAGGAGGGGCTTGTTAGTTAACCAATAAAAAATTGCCAGCACATATTATTTCCTGGATTATTTTGATGATCCCATTAATTTCAATTAACTATTAGAAATAGTGAGAAATTGCGTATCATTATTTTTATTTTTATTTTTATTCAAGAGATCGATAGTATTATAAAAATACTATTTCATAGTCCATTAATGAGAAAAAACATCTCAATCAATACTAAAAAATTAAGTAATAACTTTTGAATTGACAGTCCCTCATTTTCATTAAATTCCTGGGAGAATAATTAATGTTTAATTCAGTATTGCCTCTATAAGTCTAGATGCTGTTTCGTTGTAAACCAAACTCCTTCCTTAGCTTGGGAAAACTGCTACTTCTCCCTGCAAGTTATAATATTATCTGGCCATATTAGAGCCAGACTTGCTTCTCAAACAATATCTTTTGTGAAAACTGATGATTACTATCCCAGGAAACAATACGTGTGCCACTCACAAACTGTGTTTCCATGGCTACATACAGGGGCGGAGCAAGGAAAATTGAGGGGGCTAAATTAAAAGAATTATTTTTAAAAAATTGAAATTTTAGTTATTTTATACAAGGGAGGGGCTTGAAAAATTCTCACTAAATATTTTTAATCTTCCACCATGCATATTAAAGTCTGAAATCGAGGTGGCCGAGTAAGTGTCTGTGTATGTGTGTGTGTGTATTATGTGAAAATTGTAAAAAACATAATTATCACTTAATATTATTAATCTTTCACTATGTACATTAAAGTCTGCAATCGAGGTGGACGAGTGTATATATGTGGGTGGGGCCCGTGGGGGCGGTTATAAAAGTCAATAATTCAACGGCACCTTTTGCATGGTAAATTAAAGAATATAACGTAGTCGTTTTAAAGACTAGGACCACTAATACTGGTAATTTACATGCAGTCAATGTCTCATGATCGCGCGCTATCTGCCTCTCTCCCCGTAGAAAACCAGGTGGGCCTACAGCTACCTAATTTGATCTTTAGATATTTACTAGTAATTAGTGATACACGTTGAGTTGGTTACTGATATTTCAAGACTCTATGCTGAAACATTTATTAGAATTACTCTCAGCTTTTAAATTTAAGTTTTATTTTCATGTTTTGAAAGTATTTAAAAAAAATTAAAAAATTTTTATTGATTTTTATTTTAAATTATTATTATTTGTTATTTTTAGACTATGTGATGTGTTAATGTAAAAAATAATTTTAAAAAATTTTAAAAATATTATTTTAATATATTTTAAGTAGAAAACATTTTAAAAATAAATTGGTAGCATATTTTTTGCTTTGTAAAAAAACTGTTGGAGATTCAGAAATCAGTTTCGGTTTCTTAATTATAGGATGAGAGATTCTTGTTGCTAATCACAATAGCAAAACAACAGAAGTAATTTTTTTGTTTTCGATGACCGGAGTACCATGACGCCGTAAGGCTCAAATAAAGAAAGGAAGCAAAAGCTGGAGCATGCAAAATAATGCAGTTTTGATTGGAGTTTTGAATCTAATGCAGATGATGGTGATGTAATTATCAAAAGTGATGATAACTTCTGGCACATGTTTCTCCAGATCCGGGGAAGGTATATGCCACAACTTCCATTGATGTTTCCAGGGAATTGGAATGGGCGGGAGGCCTATTCGGATGTTTGTGATGCAGATTTGGGAAGCTGGGGATCCATATAAAAAATGAAGCTTTTAATTGCAGTAATGAAAATATTGTGTTCAAGTGGAAGCATTTGTAGAAGGTATTGGCCGGGCAGTTTGATATTGCGGATTACGGGTTCGAAGAGAATATTGAGCTTGGCTGTGATGATGAAGAATAAAGAGCCAGTGTGGGATAATTAAGATTGTCAAAGATTTGGTGCCCATTAAATTGGAAAGGATTGCGGACTGGTGGTGGTTTATTGATTTCTTTTCCAAGGGGAGATATTCTTGGATATAATTAATGAACATGGGCAAAGAGCGTATTTTTTCTAATTTATGCTGATTCTCTGTTAAATGATCCATAAAAGTGTTATTTAAGTATTTATTGGTGCTTTGCTTTGTCATAATATATATTAATTTTTCCAAGCATAATTATAATTTGAGTTTAGTTAATTTGGCTAAGTTCATTGCTTCGTTTAACGTTCTCCTTTGTTCGTTGGTTTGTTTTTTTATTTTTTGAAACAAGGGCACCGATCTCCTGTTAGCTTTAAATCCAACTCTTTCAGCTACAAAATCAACAGAAACGTTCTCTCCCTCTAGTATTACACCAACTCCAAAGATCAGCACCGTCACTGATTAGGCAGGCAGTATCATTTCTGTGGAGCGTACCATGGTATACAGCAGCTGAACATCAAGTGAAGGGACTGGAGTCGATCGGATGTTTCGATGATCATCTTCTCACAAAGGTAAAATTGAGGTCTCGAATGCTGATGTTCGGTCAAAGAAGGGCTAAAATTCTAGATGCTTCGACTAAGATTGTTTCAATTAGACGAGTGTTACGATGTCGACTGGACGATTGATCTTGTTTCAAATACTGGGAGCTTTGCAGTGTCTGTGATGTTCTTTTGGTTGGGATTGGGTAGCTCTGGTGATGGGTCATTGCCGTCTTGAACGATCGCTTGGAAATTAAGGGTATGATAATAGTTAGTTTTGTTTGTAATGAAACCACGAACAGTAATTATTTCTTTTGATGAATGGCAAAAGTTTTCCCTAGCCGATCCAGGCTGCAGTTGAAACATCATCTCACTACTTGACTAATGTTTCCTACGATCATGTCTGCACATTAACAAAACATATATATAATAAACCGGTGCTAATCAATAGCTAGTTGCCATGCCTTTTTTATTTCCATGCAAGTATTAATAATTTTGGCCTAAAAGCCAGACTTGCATCTCACAAGATACCTTCACGTAGAAACTGATTACTATTTCACATGAAACAATACATGTGTCACACACGCATTCAGTGGTTTTCGTGTCTCGAAACATGTTTGGCTCCGCTTTATAACATTACAAAGCAAAGCCACACAATATATATATATATATATATATATATATGCTTAACGAGGTTAACGTGGTCTAGCTAGTATCATTTGTGTAATGGTGGTGTGTAGCAGTAGATGACCCACCTCCATATCTACCACAGTTTTGGTTAGTTTCGTCGTCGTCGTCGTCGTCGTCGTCGTCGTCGTCGTAGTCGCCGCCGCCGCGATAAGCCGAATAACGTGGTCTAGTATCATTTGTGTAATGGTGGTGTGTAGCAGTAGATGACCCACCTCGATATCTACCACAGCTTTGGTTAGTTTCGTCGTCATCGCCGCCTGAAGCGCCACTACCAGTTTTAGTTTCCGTGCTACTGTTGCCGTTGTTTGAAGTAGGCGTCTCGGCATCATTAGCTCCAGCGCTTACCTTTCGACCGAGAGATGATGGTTCACTCAATAGATGACGGTGGGCCACCTTAGGCTTCGTGGTGGTGAGCACTTCTGCATCAGCTTGCAGAGCTGCTAACATCAACAGGAAAGCAATGAAGAACGCTGGCAAGATCTTCATCATGATAAAATACTTTTCTGAAATAGCCTGTAAACAAGCGATAATTAACATGTTAAACTATTAGTTAAGATCTTTTTTTTTTTTTTCAAAAACAAACTAGCAATGGTAGGAACTCAAGCTATCTAGCGCTTGGTTAAGACTTACAGACATATAATTTGCTTTGTCTGAGCTATGTGGAAAAATGGGTTCTAATTAGGGTCGCTATATAGAGCCAGTTTTTTCATCACTGTTTAACGATTACAATCGGATGGTGAGATCGATGAATGCTCAAATCTCCTGTGTGAGCACTAAAAAAGCAAGAGTATTCGATTGCTGGTAGTATCACAAAGTCGTACCACCACCATTGGAAGATGCAGTAGCCACCAAAGAAGTAATTATGATTAAGATTGATAATTAAGGCATTTTCACTTGGATGTTCAACATTGTCATGATTAATCATGGATCATGCTGCCATTTTAGGGTTAAATAGCGGTGATAAAATGCGAAAAGGCGTTAAAAAATCTTCTCAGCTATGAGAATCATTGATTTCTTTTTTTTTTTTTTACAATTGGGCACTTGGCTATATATGTGTGGGTACGGTTAATTCAATAATTATAACATTGCCTGGCTCAATATTATATATGGTACCAATATTGCATGGTAATTAATAAAACAATATAACGTCGTCTTTTTTAGACTGTAAGACCAACTACTTTTATTAATTTACGTGCAGCTTAATTATGTTTCGTGCAGGCTCTCCGCTCTCTTAAAGAGCAGGTGCACCTGCGCACAGGTAGCTAGCTGGCTTGATATTTAGCTATCACTGATGTCTTGCCCATGTTCCATTTTTCTGCTATTCTTTAGAGAAGATACAGTAGCTTTAATCGTCATTTCAATTTCTTGGGAACTGGGAAGAGGATTTTTTTTTTTTTTTTTTAATTTAGAATGCAGGTCGTGTAGCTTCAAGTGATTTTGATACGAGAATCCGTCTCTATTCTCCAATGGGTTGATTTAGAATATATATATATTTAAGCCCTTTGTATGTTTTATTAGCAGCGTCGCTCGCGCATTTTCACGATACGAATCTGTTCACAATTTTTCAGTTCTTCCATGAACATCTTGAATATCCAACCACAAAACAAAAACCGCTGTCATGGATCAGAAACTGGACCAATTAAATCTTGAATGAATATTGCTTGACAGTGCAGTTATTTTAACCCTTAAAGTACTAAAAGGAGATGTATAAATAAAATACACGCAAAATTAAAGTTCGTTTTTTGGATATATAAACAGTTAATTACGAGAATGGACATGTGGAGTTTTCTTAATTATATGCAAATTAAAATTGTACCTTGAGTAATTATATGACATCATAGAATTAATTAACATATAAATTTTTAATAGTTCTGAGATTTGTGGTATTTAAACTAGTAATTTTTAAAAAATAAATTTATAATTTTTTTTTATTAGTATTAGTATCTAAGTCGGTTTACACGTATCTAAATTAATTTTATAAACTAAAAAGTTAATAATTAAATAAACTTGTAGTAACTCTAAAATTTATAAACTTCAAACTAGTAACTTATAAAAAATAAATACAAAATCTAATGATGAATTAATCTATATTCCTCGTAGTTGCTCTTTTCGTAATTTTTTTATTACTCTTCGGGTGGCGTTGGATTGTTATGTGTTGTTAGCTGCCTGTATAGTGGCTCTGTTCTCTGGTGCGAGGCTTCTACTTCTTGAGGTCGAACATCAGTGTTGCTTCCTTTTAGTTTTTTTTTTTTTATTTTTTTTAATTTTAATTTTTTTTTAAATAATTTTTTTGATGATCATTTCTACACATTGATATAAAAAATAATTTTTAAAAAATAAAAATATATTATTTTAATATATTTCTAAATAAAAAATACTTTGAAAAACAATTACATTTATCTCAATCACATTTTCAAATAGTATTTATATTTTCTGTTCTCCAGCTCATTTTGTCTTGAGCTTGTTACTTTTCACCTTGTGAATTATTTCTCTTAGTGTTTATTGTGTTTTTTTATATATATAAAAATTACAAAATAAATATCAAAACGCAAAAATATACTAAAAAAAATAAAATTAAAAAGCTAATTTGGTTTGCAGCCGGAATGCAAGCCAACAATGGACTTGCCAAGATAATTGAATAGCGCGTTGTTTGCTTCACTTGGGATTTTTCTTTGACAATTGTTAAATTTTACTCATAAACTCTATAATATCATTAGCAATCAAAAATTAATAACACAAAACTAAAATAACATCCTCTTTTAATATTAAAATACTATTTACACTCTCACACACACAAAAAAAAACATTTCTATGCATTTTACCTAATGTTTTCGTGTTGATCCTTGTATTTTACAAGGTTTGTCTTTTAATAACATATTGTTTTTTCAATTATATCATTTAATATTATATTTTCATGATTTTATGCGCTTAAATATTTTTTGATAAGTTTTTCCTTACTTGATGTGTTTTAAATATCTCAACATTAAATTAATGATAATTTTATAAAATAGAGTTCTGTTTAAAAAAACAAAAACAAATTGAGAGATATGGTATCAAAATTGAATAGAAGAAGAAATAAATGACATTTCCACAAATGTTTTATTTAATCCCTCAAGTTTCAATTTTTCATCTTTTTTAACAGTAATGAAAGTGGATAATATGAGGTGTTCAGGTGAATCATTTGTTTTTAAAAGGCTTGCGTGGCCCACTAAAAAATACTCTTACCCATGGCCCGGCCCATCAAAACTCTCTACAGTACCACTAATTGCTTAACATCCATAATCATGCTTATAGCCTTCACTAATCTAAAAACAGAAGCCATTTCAACCATAATTTAAGTTAATCAGAACATCCATCTTCTTCTGCTCTATTTCATTTCACAATTCGGAAACATAAAAAAAATATATATATATTAAACTCCAAGGCCTCCCGCCAAAAACAAAATGAAAGGCGTATTAGATACCATCGAGAAAAGACCACCACACGCGATCTTCGTTGGATCGCATATTCCAAGCATCTAAAGACTCTAAACCGAAGAAGCCACTAGGATAAATCAAATTAATTTAATTCCAAACCCGTAACCAAACATGCTGTTTGAAAACTTAAATTTGAGTGAACCTATATAATTCAAAAATCTTTACACAACATAAATAAACTTTATAATCAATTGAAATTAAATATTTTTATAAATCATACTGCAAAAGAAGAAGAAAGTGATTTGTTTCATGATTAATTTATTAAGACTTTTGTTTAAATGGACATTCTTTTATTATTAAGCATCAACAACTAAAAATAAAGACAATCATATCTTGGTAATTCTGAGCGATTAGATATTCCAGAACTCTCTTGAACCATGGCTTCAGCCATCCTGCCAACAACACTTGGCAAACGAGCAATATGCAAATACATGTTCCTTTAATTCTCCAACAGCTTCACATAATACACAGACATCAAAGGCATCAACTCTCTTTTGCTGTAAACGTGTCCTTGTTGGGAGACGATTCTGGCAGGCCCGCCACAAAAAAAAGCCTTATTTTCAGGGGGACTTTCAGGTTCCACAACCTTCTCCATTTTTCCATGGAAGCTTCACCAAGATTAGGACACACCAGCTCAATAGCAATTAAAACTTATAGCCTGTTTGGTTTATTGTATCAGTTGTTTTTGATGTGTTTTTTTATTGAAAAATATATTGAAATGATATTTTTTTTATTTTTTTAAAATTTATTTTTAATATAGTTTAAAAATACATAAAATAATAATTTGAAACAATTTTTTTTTATTTTTTTTTAAATATAAAAACAAACATACTTCGTACTTATATCTTGTGTGTTATTGAAATAAAGTTTGTGATGATAAGTATAATTTGATTAAATGTATTTTCATTAAATTAAGTAAAATGAATCTTTTAATTTTAAAATATATTTCAAACAAAAAAAAATCAATTTATAAATTCAATTTATTTAAATATGAATTTTCTCTCTCCGTGATATTTTCGTTTTCAAATACAAAACTCGTGTTGATAATCTCTTACCGGCCCTGTGACTTGTGTAGAATCCAAAGAAAAGCTTCGACGGTGCGTTTAGGTCGACAACTCAATACGTTTCCCCGAAAATTAACAAGGAATCCTATGATCTATCTCCAGTCTCAGAGATTTCTGATGCTTATCATTGTTGCCAAACCGCAATAGTAAGTTTCTCCTCGTTTTTTTTTTTTTTCAAATCGTGTATTTTCACTTTTTTCGCTGATGTAAAGCTGATTTTAATTTCAGAATGTTAATTTTCAATTATTTTTTTTATTTTTTATTTGTAATTTGAGCTTCTTTTTTTTTGTTTATATTTATGTTTTTTTAGATAATTTCTAGAATGGCAGCTTTTAATAATACAGGAATTTGATTTGTGTGTTTTTTTCATTTTCGTGCCCTTAATTTCTTCACATCTGTGGACTTGATCCTAATTGTGGAAGGGTTTCTGTTTTCATCAAATTGCACATTTTCTAATTGTGTTTCTGTTTTCTAACAATAGAATGATACCTTCTTTTTTTTCCCCTAACCATGAGCGTGGTTCTGATTTTTCCATTGCTTGTTTGGGACCATTCTAATCGTGCATTTCAGTTTTGCTTCAGCTTTTCTCTTACGCATCCTCGATCATAATTATAGAGTAATTAATATTTTTCTAATATGCATTGATTTTCTGTTAAATAATCCGTATAAAAGTCCTTTAATATTTCATTTTATGTTTGGTATTTTTGTTTTTGGTTGAGAAAAAATGGCAGTGATTCACAAATCTATCATGCTATTTATGTGTTTGCTAGACGTGTTAAGAACTTAGGCTTGTTATTTAGCTATATTGTTTATGTTTTTGTGCTTGGTTTATTTGGCTAAATTTGTTTTCCTTGGTTTCAGATCTCTATTTTAGCTTTAAAGCCAGTTGTTTCAGCTCCTACAGAAACTTCCTCTGTCTCTGATAATACTCCTGCTTCAAAGATCAGCACCATCACTGATGAGTCAGCCAGTGTTTCTACGGATTGCTGTGGTCTTAACAAAGCAAGCATAAAGATCGGTCAAGGGGAGAGACTGGAGGCAAATATTATGGTGATTCTTCTCAAAGAAGATCGAATTGTAGCTTTGAAAGCAGACGTTCAATCGAAGAAGCTTATGGGTGCATTAATTAAGGTTGTCATAGATGAATATTACACTTTAACTGAAGATAAAGACTTGGCGATTGGCCTTGTTTCTATGAAATGGTGTGTTGTGTTTTTTTATGTTTCACAGGTTTTCATTTATGATATGCCATTGCGATTTTTTGATTGACCTCATAGTAGTTATAGAGCAGGATCAAGCTAGTTGAACACACTCCACATCTAATGGCTACCTGAACTAGTAATTTCCATGCCCCTTTTTCCTGTTGTATTCCATTTAATGCTTGCTCTGCATCATTCATGCATTTCTTGAGAGTTTGTATGTGTGTGGGTTGTGCTCATATCACTTTGTGTTTCAGATCATGCACTTATATCTTATACAGGGAAGCAATATGTGAAATGATACGTAAATCTCATTGCTGTGCAGTTCTCACCCGCTGTATATGGTAAATTGAGGCGAGTTACTGCTCAAAATTTGACCCCCTTGTCATTATAAATGCTCTTGTCCAGGTAATATGGTTTGCTCTATCTGTTTTTTTCAAAACTTTGGCCTGTTGATTCATCCTCTCAAGGCTTTAACTATGATATAAATTAGGTTTCAAATTGGTGATAAGAAGTTTTTTTCTTCTCTTTGCAAGTATAAATTCCTCTCCATACTTTTTTGGTCAATGAATGGCTATTTTCTTAAAATGATAGTGTTTATAGTCCCGAGTAACATCTCTACCAATTTCTTGACATGACAAGAAAGCATTTAGACTTTGAGAAAAACCTGCTCACAACTACTGGAAGAGCTGCCTCTTTCTTCTTTCCCTTAAAAACTTATCGCTTGTACAATTCTGGAGCATCCACTGCATTCTTTTATGCCAGGGAGAGTGTTTCTGTAAATACAAAATTTGCTTAATACTGCTGTTAGAACTCCGTTCGCCGAGATGTAGTCAGTATAAGTGGGCTACTGATGTCGAGCCCCGAGTCTTTCATTTTCTTGGGATCTTGCTACAGATCATCCTCTGTAGTTGCCTCAGCGGGTAATCCTAGTTCTTCGATTCATCACTTCACTTCCGAGAAATAGTTCATTTCGGTTTAGTATTTTGAGCAACCCCCCTCAAACTGGATTTGAAAATTCATTATATCAGTTTTTTCTAGATAGTCTACTGGCAATGGCTTGCTCTCTCGTTTTACTTCTACCACATCAATTGAGATGCATGGATTTTTTTTTCCCCGTGATCTAGTTTGATAAATAGCAAGCCAATGGCAATGTTATTTTGACTTGCTCGGGCCTAGTTCATAGTCCATAGTTCGATAATGTTGAAAATCAACGTCATTAGGTAGCGAGTCCACAATAAAATAGAGCGCTACTGCTCATTTATCACTTCATTAGAGAAACACAGATCAAAAGTGAGATTTCCGGTTCCCCTTTGACATGGCTTGACAACCCATCTCACCGCCCTGAGCTTGACAGCCACATGATGCTTTCCGTCTGGTGATAATTTGGGGAAGCCTGCTTTCAAAGACACGTTTTCCCCGCCTAGCCATCAATTGGCACGGCTTATGTTGGGTATATTCCATGAATGATTTCATTTAGGATGCCAAAGGATAATGCATTTCTTATGTTGTATCCACCCTAAAAAAATTATTTCAATTAACTTCTATACTAAGTGCATCACTGGATGGAAGCATTTAAATGCATGGAAATCATATAATTACAGATTCTGTGTCCCTTCTATAATTTTTAGTACTCTTGGTGCAAATTTTTGCCAAATCCATGATCATATTCTATCCTCTAGAACAGTTTCCAGCTAGACTCTCTAATATCTACCACCTGATTTTGTTGAGTGAATATGCTTTTATCATCTAGTCATCATCCATCATACAATCCGATTTGGTAGCGTGTGATTTTCAATCAAGGGTTGATGGTGAAATTACTCAGGGGAAGGAAGGATTCATCTTTAATGACTCGTAGATTTCTATTAGTCGGAGGTTACCACAATCCTAATATCGGCAATTGGGTACAAGCATTCTATCATTAAATTTTAATCTAGTGGATCCGTTTCTAATATTTTATTCAACTCTAGTGAATGCATTTTGCCGTTGCTGTTATTTTAGACTTCACCAGATCTGAATAGCCTAACCAGTTTATGTCGGGTTAATACGAGAGTACAATAAATCCAACCAAGTATTATAATCATAATTATACTGTAAGAAAAACTAAAAGACTTGGACAAAAGTACAGTGATGTCGTAGAAAAACTAAAAGATTTGGACACAAGTAGAGTGATGTCGTGTCCACCTGGACAGGGGCGGAGAGAGAGGGGCTGGCAAGGATCGGCCCTGCAAGGAATTTTTTTTCCGGCTTCTCTTTTTCTAATATTAATATATTTAGCCTAAATAATAAAATAACTAATATTTTGACTCTTTTTAATTCTTTTTTCTAGTTCCACCCCTGCACCTGCATACATTTTGGACATGCAATTATTTTTCTTTGTGATTATATATTTTATTTTACAACGGTTTTATATTTTAAGATTTCTTTTGTTTTGCATGCTCTCCCATACACCAGGAATATTTTGACAATAAATTAAATATTGATTTCACAAAATAAATTTCACGTTATAGTTAAAAAATAAAAAGAATAAGAATTAATTAAAAACATGAAGACAAATTTATAATACCAGTCCTTTTTTTATGTTAAAAATTAAATTGACTGGTGACTTGGTATTTACTAGTGAGGTTGACTGCTATATGGACAGGACAAAGGATGATAGCAACCATTAGATGTCTCGCCGGTGACTATCATATATATATATATATATATATATATAATCTTCTGGCTACTAGTGAAGTTTTCTCACATATAGAGAATGTGGGGGAAATGGAGGGGCCTTTGTGAGTTCAGATAAGACAAATAAGATAGCATGTTCAAGCAACTAACCACTAATGCCATATATCTGCAATACTAGGAGCCAATGAATGGCCAGAGGATCAGAAAGCCTTGGGATATAATTTGTTGCGAAGAAATCTTACTGGTAGTTGAATAACTCCTGACGAAGAGAACAAAATAGAAGTAAAGCCGGTCAAACTTGTCAAGTCCGAAAATGATATGATATTACAAATTGGAAGGTGAGGATAACATATAGGAGTAATTATTGTGATTTATTGTGGGCAGCATTGAGCTTATAAGACAACAACATCAAGGGAGGCTGTCAAAGGCACAATCACAAGTCTTGAGAGCTTAATTGCTGCATTATCAGCTAATTGTATCCTTCTTGTTAACAAGATATTTCTCTATCCACCCAAGATACTTCTTTATTACGTTAAAAGGACAGCATAACAAGACCCGGCCCGTAGACTCTTTTAACAGAAGTAGTTGAAACTTATCGAGAGCTGGATTAGAAAGAATCTCAGACAAAGACACCTCTTGTGATTCTCGAGGCCCTTTTCTCTTGTAGTCTTCACGAGGAGACAATAAAGCATCCAATTTGACAGTTAGATCATAAGTTAAATGGAGGGGTCTGAAGCTCGCCAGTTGCAAGTGGATTTGCACAGATTCTGCGGCTTTTTCCTTGAGTGGCGATCTTAAATTCTTCTCCTTTTTTTAACCTCGACGGCAATTTCATTCTGTGCATCCTGTTGTTCCTCGATCCAAGATCATGGAGGGGAAGTGCCCCTTTCGAGGGCTGGGAAGTGGGGGTCATTTGGTGTCGTCTGTCAAGGTTTTATTAGTTTATAAATGACAGTGATGCCTTTTTAGCCAGCTGTACTCGAAGGCAAAGATTTAGTGTAATCCTCCTATAATATATTTAAGCTTGTGGAACAAGAGTAATTGTTTTTTTATAGAGCAAATTGTACTTAAAGCAATGGTCAAGTATAATCAAAAGGAAAGTTCAAGTTATTGGAGGGAGCCTTGGTGACAATCATTTGATGTGTCCCTTCCATCCAAAGGCGTTCTCGTGCTGGCATTTTCATTGTATATATCGTCAAAATGGGCTGACCTGGTTTTGTTCTTTGAAACTAGAGCATTATACAATAGATGGTCCTATTCATTTTCAATTTAATTTGTATATTATATTGCTTAATAGTTAATATATTCATGCTTTTTTTTTCCTATTGCAGTTAAATCACTGATGGTGTTTCTTAACTACCATAACTTGGATTAATGTTGATAGCTAAACTCACATGAAAAAGGTACGTTAGGTAACCCAATCTTAGAACATAAACAACTGATGTTGAAGACCTTTTTATTAATTATTAATTGGGATAATTACAAAAACTCTCATGTGATTTGATAGATCTAAATTTCACTTTTTCTTTGTGTTTTTATAAATCATATATTTTTTAATTATGTCATTTATGTATTCTTCAATAGTATTTTGTTTGACGTGGATGTAAAGTGTAATTTATAAAAATATAAGGAAAAAAAATATATTCTTAGCCTGTAATTTCACAATATTAACCACCAAGAAATACTAATGGCTGTTTTATGTGTAACAGATACATTACTGTCTATCCTTACACACACACACACACAGAATGTATAAAAAGATTTAGAGCTGTTTAATTTGGGCTTCATCATTTATGATTGATACTGAGTTTGAATTTGAATATATTTTGAATTGAAACTCCTTTTGGTCCTGAAAAAAACATCGAGGTAAAAGCATGGTAAAACACAGTACCGAACCCAACCCAAGCCAACTTTCTTACCGTGCCGCATGAGCAGGATGCCACCAAAATGCCATGCATCTTCAACATGGCTCCTGCGAAGAAAACCATGCTGGAATCCCAGGATTAGTATCTTTTTTCAGGATGGATAAACTACAAAACTCTCTGTGGGAGCTGTGATCGTCATGACCGTATCATAGCGTTTGATTGCCATGTGGATCAAGTTCTGCCCAGAGAAATGCCAACTGTCAGGCACGTTATGGGTGCTTTGGGTCGAAAAATTACAACACGGTAAAACTGTACTATGGCGTCAAAAACTTTGTATTTATGTGATGCTTTTATGTCGAATCAGTGACCTTTCACCGTCAGCAACCACGTACATACAACTGCCACGGTGTGGTGGGTTCCCTCGGATTTGCGGATCAGTTTCCACTGTTTACAATGCACCTGCAGTGATTACCTTTTATGGCGATGTTTATTGCGATTACCCGTTTTGGTGCTCGATGTTTCATGGTCTCATATAAAGGAGGCAACATCTCTGGCACGCCATGATACGTAGTGAGATTTTAGATTTTCAAGTTGAGATTTAGGTTTTCCTTGCGGGTTTCTTTTTCAAAATAGCAAAATTAGTAAAAGTATTCAGAAAGCTGGTATGATAAGAGAAAAAATTGATTAAATAGCGCACATTTTCTTTGGTTGTTTCTTCTTCTCTTCCAGCAGTCTCGACAGAAGAAAGAGTTGGCTTGGTCTTCTTTGTAGATCCTTCTCCTTCCTTTTTCTTGTTCACGGGCTTCTCTTCAGTACCAAGGCTTATTATCTTAATCACCTTCTCAGGCTCTGGCTTCACAGTAACTATTTTCTGTGCTGGCTTTCTCTGTTCTCTCTGCAACTTTCCTAGCCTCTGCAGTTTTCTTCACGTTCTTGTTTGCACCTGCGACTGCTTCACCCCTGACAGATTTATCGTTCATTCGAAGCACATTGGAAGCCATTGAATTCAATAAACATGGAATAAAATATTGAAAGAGATGAACTCAAAAGGGAACAAAAAAGAGGGCCACCTGGCTTGTCTTTTGTTTTCTCTGGTGGGGTTCCTTTATTTTCTCAGCAACCGAACAGAAACTATATATAAAGAAAACAAACCAGAGAGGAAAGAGAGAATCGAAAAAGAAAATTCGACCCGAAGATCTAACCTTTTTCATCAAAAAATAGTAGAGGGTAAATATTTAAACCCATATAAAGACTGTAACCAATCAAGTCTGTAATTAATAGCTCCCTAAAGAAAAACAATAAATTTCTTAAAAGTTAAATAAAACGAGATGAACATTAAAGAATCACTAAAATAATAATAATAAAGATTATCGCATCAGATCCTCTATTTAAAAAAAAACTATTCATCTGATTTTTCTAGTTTTTTTAAAATATTTTTTTGACTCTACATGTTGATTTGAAAAGAAAAGAGAAACCATTTCCCTTCCACACCACTGCATAGTACATACTTGCTTAAGCAGAATTGACAGACACATGCTAGCATGATTTTTGGTGAGAACGAGGATTAGGTTAATGATTACCATTTTGGGATAAATTAAATAATCCATGATGACACATGCATTGTTCCACACTAGTCTTTTCTTTATGCTAAAGCTCCCCTCGGCGGTTTTGTTGGTGGCCAGACCGGTGGTGAACCTTTTCGTTTTTACTGCAAGGACAAGCTCCGCAGGTGGCTTCTCGGAACAAGTGGGTGATGACACGAAAGACCATTATTTGGCTGGACATGTTCATGTTATTCTCATCACCGAAACAGAACATAGGGTTAGGGAATCATCTGGTACTTCACCACTGTAGCAATGCCGGGACGGAGAATCATGGGGAGGTCCGTCCAATACAAGTCTTTGGACGAGCCTGTGCGTATAAACAAGGAGTGTTAAAAGAAGGGAAAGCAATTTGCTATAGCTTCTCTCAACAGTAGCCATCATGACAAATACATCTGATGCCATTAGGGATCTGTTCGAGATAAAAAATCTGGTCTACAGAGAAAGCTACGCAGGAGATGTGGAGCATGGCTGTCCACGCCTCGCCAAGGAGCAAAATTCCAAGCCTCTCCCAACAGATACATAACAAAAGGGAGGAATAGCGAGGCGCCAGGGGGGACAGCCCACATGGCACATTCATTTTTCTATTGTTTATGATTTCTTTGCTGGATCATCACCTCCATTAATCATTGCACGGAATGAAAACCAGTGTTTTACAAGGGGACACATGCTAGTCAATTTTGCGCCATCTTCTTCCAATCATGCCCATTCTTATTTTACCCTCAGAAGGCTGTCTGCGGTCTTCGCAGCCTGCTTGTCTGAATTCCGAAACTGTCCCCGCCAGCCTATATCTCGGGTTCAAATCGTCATTTTGTCCACTTCGAATTCGAGACCCCATCTTCTTGGTAAACGGGGTTTTCATCGAAGAGATCTTTCTTATTCTCTCGGTGATGTTTCGAAACTTTGAATAAATAAACAATTTAATAATTAAGAAATAACACCATTCATTAAAGAACTCTTGAGAAAACACTGTAGCAGTTGTGATATTTTTATTTTTTTACAGAAGCATTTTTTTACATGTTTTTTTTCCTGTAGCAGTTTTTAACTGTAGCTTTTTTTTTTTTTTTTTGCTTTTGTTTCTTTTTTTTTGTTACATGTTTTTTTTTTTTTTCTTTTTTACCCAAAATTGACTTCTTTATCTTTGTTTTTTTCTTTTTTTTAATTTTTTAAAAATTATCTTTACTAATTTTTTTAAATATTAAGCTGGTTAAATTTAACTATATAGTTTTTTTCTTTGAAACATTGTGGATTGCTATAATATTCTCGTACATTGGTTTTTTTTTTTTATGATTTTTTTTCAACATGATCTTTGTAGATTTTTTTTATATATATTAAGTTGGTTGGGAATTTAGCTTTGTAGTTTTTTTTTTTAAATAATATGGATTGCTACAGTGTTTCCCCCGCATAGTTTTTGTTTTGCTGGTGTGTTTCTCTATATATTTTTTAAAAAAATTATATTTATCGAATTTATTTTTTCAATATCGAGCTGAATGATAATCTAGCTTTAGCTTTCCCTACATGTTTTTTTTTTATTTGTTTTTTTTTTCAAATTGTCAATTTTTGCATTTTTTTTTTCAGAATTTTTTTTGTTGATTTTATTTTTTTTACTATTGAACTGGTTGAAATTGTAGTTTTTTTGTTTATTTCTTTAAAACACTGCAGCTTTCCCATCATCCGCTTTTGTTTTCTTTTTTACATGTTTGTTTTTTCATTTATTTTATCCCAAAATTGATTTTTTAAAAAAACAGTCTTTGTCATTTTTTTTATATTGATCTGGTTGAAAACTTAGCTTTGTAGGTTTTTTCAAAAAAAAAACCACTATGGATTACTACAATGCTAGCTTTGTTTTTTTCTTTTAATTTTTTTTATGAATTTTTTTTTTATTTGTTAATGTTAAAATTTTTTTATTTAGTTATCAGATTTTCATGATACGGATCTCGGGTTTGATGGGTTGACTTAATTTGACGACTTATTTTTTTCATTTAGTTTAGTTTGTTAAAGTTAATTTTATTTCTATTTAATTATCAGACTTTTATACTTTTATGATACATATCCTGGGCTTGACAGGTTAACCTGATTTGACAGGTTAGCCCAGTTAATTTTGGGTAAACCCGTTATTTTTTTTCTATTTAGTTATCAAACTTTCATTACGCGAATCCAAGGTTTTGCGCATAACTTGGTTTAAAGGGTTAACCCAATTAATTCATTTTTTTCTTTTTCTTCATTAGTTTTTTCCTTCCTGTTAATTTTTTTCTTTGTTTTTAAAATTAGTCTATTTAATTATCACACTTTTATGATACGATCTTATGACCCACATCCATATTCTTGAGTCCAGTGTTGCAATCGGGGCTCACTTAAACTTGGGTCATGCAAGTTTAATTTTATTATTAATATTATAAATATTAATTTCTATGTCAGACGTTGCAGCCAAACTCAAAATTCTTTTGTGTATAACCTTGCAAAAAAACCCAAGTTTTTAATTTTTTTGTTTTTTTTAATATTTTTATACAAAAAAATAATCCGCGGCATCGCACGGGTACCAAGACTAGTTAGTTAATGTAGAATGAAGACGATTTCCTGTAGATCCTTGAGGTGTGTTTTTCTTTTTCTTTTTCTTTTTCTTCTTCAGTGATAAAATATAAAATTTATTTATTTATTTAAATTAATCAAAGATAAGTTTTTTTATAATATATATATTGAAATTACAATTACCTTTCATAAAAAATCAAAATCACAATTTATAATATTCATCTTAATATTTTGTATTTGTAATAATATATTATAAAATATTGATTATATTTCATTCAAATTAGAAATTATCATTAAAAAGTTATGTTGTTAAAGCAAAAAAAATAAACATTAGATTTATAACAAGAATTAAATTTATGATACCAACTAAATACAAAAATATAAAAAAATAATTTTAATTTTTTACATTACTGAAAAGAGTGTTTGCGTATAAAAGAAAAAATATATATATTATTCAAGTTTTTTTATTTGAAAAATAGTGAAAGACCAGCGTTTTTAGAAAATTAAGCATTATTATGTTTCTGAATAGCTCTTGATTTTTTTTTAAATAGTCAATTTCGAGACTCCATCTTATTAATAAAAAAAAAATTCATTATAGAGATCTTTTTTATTCTTTCAACGATATTTCAAAATTCCGAAAGGAAATAAAAGCGATTGGTGGATTCACCGCTGTAGTAAATGGGAGATCCTCCCGTTGTTAAGAGATTAGGGAAGGAACATGAGCTTGAGAATTCAGTGGGCCGGTAACAGGGTTGAGAGGGTGAAGATAAAGGTGGAAAATAAAATAAATACAGAGTTTTTAATATGAGATCATGGACATGTTATCCTCGTGTCCATGACTTTTTATATAACCAAATAATCATACCATGCATAGAAACAAGGGTAGTGATATGATGGATATTGTCCAACTGACAAAAAGCGGTCCAGAATATTAAAAAAATAATTCAATAATTCCAATAAATTATTTCAATTACCTAATCAAATGAGATGATCGAACATAATTTCTATAATTTATTCTATTATATTATATTATATGTGAGTTTATTATTATATGAGTATAAAAACTATATATAGAGAGAGTTAACCGAAACAAACGACGGCATGTTATCTGTATGGTATAAATGTCTCGCCGTTGAGGATATAAATGCAGTAATGAGATGTGTACACATGTCGATTTGATGAGAGTGTTTACCCGCACACGTCACTGTTCTCTTAAACTTGACGCCTCCTTTTTAATTGCTGAGTTCAATTAGAGAATACCAAGAACTCGGTAATGCCACTCCCGAAATTTACATGGCAACAACCACGCGAGCAAAAATGGACAAGTTTCTACCATTTCTCTTTAGTTTGGATAAACACCATACTTTGTTAGCACTCCAAGTATCATGTGTGACATGTGGCGCACTATTATTAAAAAAATTAAAGGAGAAGGGTTTTGTTTTTTCCTCTACACTATTCAGATAACACTATCAGCTGTCATAGTTTTTTTTTTTCATGTTTTTTTTTATCTTAATTCTACATTCAAGTGAAAATCATTTTTATAATTTTTTGTTATTTAAATTTATAATTCAAATCATGGATTTAATAGGTTGACTCGAGTTTTTTCTTTAATTAATTTTATTTATTTAAATTCATGATTAGTTTTAGTTTATTTTTCATAGGGTTATCTTCATTTTAACAATTCATGTCATGAGTTTGACATATTAATTTTAGTTGATCCGGGTTTTTTTTATGTTTTTTTTAATTAATATTTTTTTTAATATTATCTATTAACACTTGTTTTATTCAATATGTTTTTAAAATTTCACCTTAAATATTTATTTTAAATTATATTATATTTTTTTTGGATCATTTAAATTATTTGTAAAATAGTTAAAATAATGAAATCACATCTTATAAATTTTCGCACAATTTAAATTTTTGAACTATAAAAAACTTTAGCGGCATCTAATTTTGTTTTAGTTAAAAAAAATAAATTTGACCAACAGTGTGCACGTACACTAATCGAGTCCATTCTAATTGGCAAGGAAAAAAACATAGACGGCAAGAAAATCAACCCAAGATCGGAAATATGACGCGGATACCATAAATCTCTCTTAAAACAGTGCGCGGTTTTCCAACAATGACTAGAAAAGGGCAATTTCGTCATCGAAAACACAATAGAGGAGTACTTGTATTTTGCTTCCCCACAAAGTCTTCGAAAACAATCAGCCAGTAAAATGGGCTGGGGGGGGGGGGGCAGGGTGGTGGAGTCTGAGCCATACATGAGATAATAGAGCACGCACACAAGCACGCATAGTAAAAGGCTAAAATTGTAAAAGGCACCACCACACCACGCCATCAGAAGAAAGAAAAGCATGTGGTTTTTAACTTTTGATGAAATGAAGGCGTGCTGTGCTCTCTTTTGATTCCTTCCTTTATAACCCTCTCTCCACCACCGTTTTCTCCCTCTCTCCCTGAACAGAATCCACACCTCACCAACTCTCTCTCTCCCCTTTTTCTTCCCCTCTCAGATTTTTCCTTCTTTCGTTAACACTGCTCAGATTATTTATTATACACATCTCTCTATCCTTGCTGTTGTTGAAACTTGATGATCCCTCTCTCAAAGGTAATGATATCTTATCCTTAACCTGTGAGTTCCATGATTCTTGCTTGCATTCAATCTTGAATCCCATCAAACAATTACTCTTCTCTTATTATTAATTACTCAATCTTGATCCTAATTACATCATTATTAGCAACAAACCTGTTTTTATTGGTAATTAACCAATCGCTAATAAAATCCTCTCCTTTTCCTTTCTCTTTAATTTTCATGAATCTGATCTCGGAATTTTCTTTCTTTTCCACATGAATCTAAATTCTTCTTCTTCTTCTTTTGAATCAGACACAGAACCACAAAGGAACTGACAGAAAAACAGAGTTTTGGTAACTTTTAATGTTAGCAAGACATCATCATCATCATAATAATAATAATAATAATAATAATCAGAGGATTGAAGATGGAATCATCGTCGTCAGCAGCAGCAGCAATAGTGAGCACTAACGCCAACATCAACACGGATCGAACGAGAAGGAAAAAGAAGAAGAAATCAGTGTTGCAGCAACACCAATCAAAACAGAACAAAAACTCACAGAGCCACGCCAAATGGAAAACAGAAGCACAACAACAAGTCTACTCATCCAAACTCATCCAAGCCTTAAGCCAAGTCAATCTCAACCCTTCAACTTCATCAGCCCCGCGTCAAGGTCGAGCCGTTAGAGAAGTTGCTGATCGAGCTTTAGCTTTCGCTGCTAAAGGTAAAACCAGGTGGAGCCGAGCCATTTTAACTAACCGCATCAAACTCAAATTTCGGAAACAACAACATAAGAGACAGAGACTTGCGTCGTCGTCGTCGTCTTCTTCTCCAGGATCCACTACCGGGAGTGGCAGCCGGTCGTCGAGGAAGCATAAAGTGAGTGTTTTGAGGTTGAAAGCGAAGGGTTTGCCGGCTGTTCAAAGGAAAGTTCGTGTTCTTGGGCGGTTAGTTCCTGGTTGCCGGAAACAACCATTGCCTGTTATTTTGGAAGAAGCTACAGATTATATTGCTGCTTTGGAGATGCAAGTTAAAACCATGACTGCTATAGCTGAGCTTCTTTCTCGCTCTACCTCCGAAGCCAGCTCTACTTCTGAGCCGATGACCTCCTAATGGGATTGCGTTGCCAGATGTCTTTTTCTGGTTTTTTCCCACATTTTTTTTTCTTTCGACTCCTGTTAAATACGTGTCTCTGTTTTTTTTTTTCTTTAAGAAAACAGGTATTCTATTTTCTCTGTTATGAATCCTAGAAAAAATGTTAATTAATTAATTAATAATAAAGTTGTTAATTAAAATCCTTCCTTAATAACGCGTCACCTTGTTGTATAGACAACGTTGGCAAATGTTGCCTCTTTGGCCTGCTTTCTGGTTTTATTAAGATGTGATAGATTTGGTTCTGAGGTGTAAAAGTAAGGAGGTTGATTTTCGAACTTCTTGTCGTATGGTGTTGAGAACTAGGTGCTCTAAGCATATCAAAAAAAGAAAAACAATAACCAAGAGGTAGATTTTATTTAATGAAACTGACAGTGGTAATTGGCGTAATTACTGGGATTAATTATACAGTAATTAAGAAGAACATTACTTAGGTTATATATAATGGTATCCAACCATGCGTGATTGCGGAAAGATTTTTTCATCCGGTGGTGAGCATGTCTTCCTTTGCATCTGTGAAAGGAAAAGGAAAGAGAGAGGAGCAAATGCCGAGGGCCCGAGGCTACTCCGGTTTTGTCTGTAGCTAGGCTCGGGGCGGGGTTTGGCAGCACCTCGTGGTTTATCGAGATTGCCGCAAGTGGCAATCTACGTTGTTTGATCATCTATATCACTGCCTGAAACCGAAAAGGACACTCCAATTGTTGTTATTTATATGATTGCGATGTCAATTTAAGAGAGTTTTATTTATTTATTTTTGGAATTGAAATGGCTAAAACAGAGGAGGATGGTGTGCGGTGTGCGTGTTTGTCTTGAATATTCAACTCCACAACCCTAAAATGGGTCGACAGTGCCAATATACACTTGAAGAAAATCGGTACAACAATCACGTGGTCAGTTGTCCCCACCGGATAAATGTCTTGCCGTCAATGCAGCCCGGGTCGCTTGCCGCCTTCCAATTAAGTACAGGAAAGGGGCTCTTTCTCTCGAGAGGGTTAGTGCGGAGGAGGCCTAACAGGGTGACACCTGCTCCCATGGTCTTCAGATGATGAGGAAGAGCCACCTATCGTTTTCCATGGCAGGCACACGAGTGCCTGTGTTTCATCACCATCAGCTAGGATTTGGATTTGAGGGGGAGGGTAGAGAGTGAGAGAGTTCAGACACTTTGACGATTGAAAAACTTGAGAAGGACCACCAGCAGAGGACACCTTACCCTACATTATTTTTGCTTGTGGTAGGTCTCAAAAACAAAAGGTGATTAATTTTTTCAGAGCACATGCTTTGCATTCATTTTGTTCAGGCATGCAAACACAGCCGTAGTACACTTGCGCCCATGTGCCCTTATTTTAAGCCTTTTCTTCAGCATGTCCACAGTTAAAAAGACCCGTTTTGTACCTTTTGAATTAACCACAGCTAAGCCGCCCAGTCTGCTAACTATTTTAACTCATTAGAGGGAAAAGGACGCGATTGTTGCCATGGCTTCCAAGTCATTGATGACCTCATCTTTTTTTACAAGTGTTTAAGTAGAGTGTTTCTGCTACTTGATTCAACTAGCTACCAGAAACATGATTACAGTTATGGTAACTTGAAGTCACGAAAGAAAAACCCACAAGAAAGAAAGATGGTCAATTCTTGATTGTCAACATGCCACCACTAGTTCGGGGGGTGGGGGGGCAAATTAACCCAAAAGCATTGTACAATTTTAAGCGAGGAAGCAGCCACACAGGCATTTGCTTTGACGTCATTCATGTTTGTATCATCCCACATGTCGCCATCATAATTTCCAAAAAGTAAAAGAGAATTTCAAGGCAGCAAATATTGGTAATTCCATTTGTTTTTTTTCGTGTTCAATTGTTATTCCAAGTTTTTTTAATATTAAATTGGTATTATTTTAAAATATATCATCGAACACGCGTGAAAATACTTCAATGTCGATCACTTCTAAGAATATCTCTCTCGCCGAGTCAAATAATATAGTCAATGGATCTCGTAAATGTGATGGTTCGAACTATTTGAGAAGTGATTTCGAGAGACATTTTCAATAAAAACAATATCACTAAACGCTATAACAAGGAAGGTTTTGCATGACAAGCTAGCATCGGGGCTCGGAGGGTGAGTTCCACGTTTGATTTATAATTAATTTCTTAATTAGCTTGAGTTTGATGGTTTGGAGGGCAAGTTTTCATCATTTTGAGTGCTCTGGATAGAGAGCCATTATTGTGATTTTGATTTGAAAGCTGAAGGCAACTTGTTAATTAATCAATCAGCGCATTTAAATAGCAAACTGATCGGGGAAGCTAAACAGCCTTTGTCATCCATCAAACTAGCCAGCTACCATTTTAAGGCGTGCAAACGACGACGTGCCATCTCCGAAATAGAGATCACCAATAATTGATCCGAAAATCAAATCAGAAGTACACGGATCATCCAAGGGATATTGATGCAATGAATTAGGGCGTGATCTAGTATCGAAGATCATCCAACTTTTTGGTTGAGTGATGCCTCTCAATCTCTTGTGGGGAGGGGTAGCAAATTTGAACTAAAAAACCATCTCGAAATTAAAATAAAAAATAATAAAATTGGTCGAGCTCCCGATGAATGTCGTTAACAAAACACAGGATGCAACATGAACATAGAGATGTCTAGTCTGCTTTTGAGAAGCTAGCAGCGTGGAATCTACAGTAAATTTGCATGTGGCATGCGGGGGCTGATTTGTAACGGTCGCTGCTCCTTCACATCAGCAACAAAGTTTCAGGGCTTGCTTTAATAATGCATTTCACTATGGACGAGTGGATGTGATCTTAGCATTAAAACAATACATTCATTGCACGTGTCCTATCTTTAAAGTGTGGGCTTGGATGATAATTGACGGGTTTATACATATATAAAATCTTATGGATACCACAGCCAAAATCTGTACATTTTTTTTTTTTAATCGCAGTCACAACATTTTGGTACGCCACCTACAAATAACCATAGAGAAGATCCAGCAAACTCGAGATACTATTACTTGCAAAATCTCCTGATCTTCATTGGTCGAGTGATCTTGAAGTCATTCAGGTGCCTGTGCTGTTCAACTATTTGAGTATTTTTCTCTAAAAACAATTTTTGCCGACAATGTCATATATTCCCTTTCAAAAGCTCGATAATTACACGTTCTGCTACAGCAAGTGACAGTCATGTTTACAGTCTTATAAAGATAGGTACCAACAACAATCTCGAAATGTCGAAAGGAGATCATAGCTAGACGTTGCCATCTTCTTCTTTTTTTTTTTTTTATTAACATAAATATTGGCTAGTTTGGACGCACCTCGATTAATTCTTACGGATCTTGAAATTAACAATTATATAAATTTTCAGTAATCTTGAAATTTATGAGACTCGAACTGGTGATTTCTAAATAATAAACTTAGAATTTGTATCCCTCAAGATTACATTACCATCTTTCTAGATATATTGTCGACCAAATATAGAGATTAAAATTAATGTTATTCTTTCAACGGTACATTATATGCTATTCATCATAGAAAAGAATACTATTATTGATGCTATCTTATGAAGTTCTGTTGTTGGTATATACCACCCACGATTTCCCAGATAAGTACCCAAGTGAGAAAACTTATAAAAAGAGGGAAGAGATTCTAATGATTATTACCACATGCGACATGCCATGACTTAATAAATTAACACCATAGAAATTGCAAAAAAATCTAGTCTATTTGCCATGTAATCCCTCTTCTTTTGATATTTTTCTATATTGGCATGCACCATGTGACTACGAAGAAAAGAAAAGGAAAAAAAGCTTAAAAGAATTCCATAATTCGCCTAAAGTATTCCTAAACCACATGGAGGGGTCCGGCCTTGTCTATTGAACTCCAGGAAAACAAAAGGTAACTGTGTGGAAAAGTAAAAGTTGTGAAAGATGGCTTCGCCATATGGTCTCCACTATCTAGAGATGGAAGAGTTTGCTCACAACGTGGCACATCGGCCTTCTTATATTCCACGGCCAAAAATAAAAATAATAATAATAATAATAATAAAAGTCTTGACAACGAAACTATTTAGGCATGATATATAGTTTATAATTTTAATTTTCTTTTCATAACGTTTTCATATTTGTTAATGTGCTATGCAAGAACTATTTCTCCATCCACAATCATTTCTATTTTATCTTCAAACTCCTTTATTCGCGAGCTTGTAATGGGAGAACGTTTGATTATTGCTACAAGTTAAAAACGTTAATTCCATCCTATAAAAATGTATTAGGAGATGAAAATTACTCTAGTTTTCACAAGTTAAAAATAACAAAGAATACTTGAAGGTGAGTGTATTAATGGAAGAAAAAAAAACCTTAAAATATAAATTATTAAAAAATAAATATCCTTTAATTGGATACAATGGGCGCCAAATTGTTATGGTTATGCTTTGAGAATAAAAATCATAAAAGATGTTAATGGCGATGGGACCCGACTAGGATGGAGACCCTAGGCATCATTAATTAACAGCTTTAATCCCACCACATGAGAAATGGCCAAAATTCTTCAAACCTTGTGGCTAAGTTCTGTTCTGGGGTTCAATGTGCATTGCATTTATGCGCCTAGAATAGGGCATGTCACTTTCATTTAAATATTTATAATCTCTAAAAAAGAAAAAAATGGAGAGAGAAAAAAATAAATGAAATGCCTAGGCATGAATAAATTAATAATATACAAGGGAACAATAAACAATGTCAAATTCCATCAATCTCGATGGAGTTTTGACATGCCAATACGTGTAGAAACAAGAACAGGAACCGAATATCTGTCATGGCTGGGGGTTGGATTATAATCTTTCGGCTTACACTACCATTTAAACAACATAATTATCAACCAAATATTTTCTATCAATGATGTTCGATGATGATAATTATATAATATTTTTGTTAGCCACTTCTAAATGTAATCACCGACAAAAATAATTATATCAGTAATTATTAATAAAATTATTAATATAATAAAATAATTATATATTAAATGTGTTTAATATTATGGTAGCTGTTGTAGTTGTGGATTTAAAAAAAATTATTTTATAAAAACATACTTTGGGTTGAGGTTGATTTGATATTTATAAATGTTTGGTTAAAACTATGTTGAAATTGAGGTTGAACAAAAAATAATTTAATGTGTTCAGTTAAAAAATGCTTTTCAAATTGAAGGTTATAACATGAATTTTAAAAAAAAAATATTAATATTGATGATTTTTAATTTAAATATTACAAATTTAACTACTGCTATTATATCATGAAATGAATAATACTTAATATAAAATATTTTTTATTGTTCCATTAAACTATCTCTAATTCCATCACGTATGAAATACATCCGATAAAGACTATATTATAGTTTTACTGGTTTTGTAAGCGCGCAATAATATCAGGTAAAATATCATCAGAAATAAAATTAGAATTGCCATCAAATTCTACAAATGTTATGTCATCAAGCAATCTCCTTATAATTTGTATGGTGTCATTGAATGACATGAAACACTACGAATAATACTTAATATAAAATACTTTTTAGTGTTTCATTGAACTATTATTAATTCCATCACATATGAAATACATTCGACAAGGATTATAGTTTCATTGGTTTCATAAGCGCACAACAATATCAGGTGAATATTATCATAAATAAAATTGAAATTGCGATCAAATTTTATAAATGTTATATCATCAAGCAATCTCCTTCTAATTTGTATAGTATCATTGAATAATATGAAACATTAATTTTTGAATAAAACACAATTAAAAATAAAAAAATATTTTTTTTTACTTTAATTGGACCCGATTCAATACATCTTTATAGCTTTGGAATTGAGGCTCAATCTCCGTTGTTCATAAATAGTGAGTCATTCTTCATATAGGAGAAGCAGATAAAAATGACGTCTAGGTTAAATCTTAGTTTTTGTGTGGGATCCACATCAAAAGAAATGTGGATTGTGTTAACTAAACACTTTAATTTAATGTTTGCTTTCTATCAATACAATTGCCGTAGTGTCAAATAGACAGTTAGTGTTGATATTTTTCATATATCAACAAAAATTAATCATTATATATTTTTATCATTGATTATAATATTTTGTCGGCTTAAATCAACAATAGAATTATTGACGAATGTAAAATCACTTATGCAACTCTAGCGGCAACACGATTCTATAGGTAAATTAGTTAGATATATTTTTATAGATAGAATATTTTTGGTGGTATTAGATACCAAATTAGGAGGTGCTGGATGCATTTAACTTTTTTTTTTATTCGGCGATATTCAATGAATAAATAATATGAAAATTGAAAGGGATTTTCTTAAGGTGAAAATGATTAAACAGGCTTGTTAATTTGTAGAGTGAAAAGTTCTACTCTGCAGACTCATCAATACTGTAAATTACATTCCTAATTTTATAGATTATAATATCTCAGTTATCATTCTAGTTTTCAAAAAGTTTTGTTATTAATCATAACCATTAACTAGCCTGCTTCTTTATTTAGTTTTTTTCTTTTTTTATGGAATATCATGACATTTTCTGAGGACCTTAGAGGAAAATTAAATATGGAAAAATGAGAAAAAAAAATGCAAGTACAAAAAAAATTGAGCTTTTTAGCAAATGGAAAATTGAAGCCTTTCAACTTTCAAGGATTTATAATGGGGTGACATTGAGAAATAAAAAAAAAAAAAAATACGGGGATACAAGTGAAACATTATGAATCCACAGGGGCTCGTAAAAAAGATATAAAATCCAACTTTTTTTTCACGAGCTTTACCTCAATTAATACAAATTTAATCGAAACAGTATTATGAAAAAAAAATTCATTATTAAAAAATGACAAAATGGCGTAGCTAGTGCATATTAATATGTTAACATCGATCAGCGAACCATCCCCAATAAAGCTTGGAATCTCCGCTGCTTTATATATATGAAATATTCCAAAGTTTTGAGAATTACGTGCACTTATGAACTTTTGGAGCAGCTGCTTTATCACACTGGCTACTAGGATGATAAGGCAAGCTCTGGTGGTTTTATCCGAGAAAGAATGTTCCAAAATACCACGATAAATCTCCGAATTTGGTATGCTATTTGGAGCATCAAAGACTCATGACAATTGTTTAGAAAACAGGGAAAATATATCCCACGATTTCATTTCAAGTACTTGAGGTAAATTCCATCGAAACTCGTATATTCCACGCCGTTTCAATGCTTTTGAAAAAACTTATAATTTTTTTTTTACTTTCTTTTTCTTTTAATTCAAGATAAAGGTATTTTTAAATTACTTTTATAAGTTAATTAAAACCAAATCCCTTCGTAGATAGTCTTAAAGACTCATTCTCACATTGATCTAATGCATTAAAAAAACTTATTTAAATTATTCTAAGCAATGATTTTAATATTTGAATTCAAGAAATTAAAGAAGTGCGTAAACTTTCTTAATCATCAAGTTAATTTTTTATAGTTAAAAAACTATTTTTTGTTGGAAATGTAGTGGTCTGAAATATGTATAAAATTGTTTTTTTAAATATTTTTTATTTAAAAATATATTAAAATAATATATTTTTAAAAAAATATTTTTAATATCAATTAAAAAACATTAAAAAATTTGACCACAAAAGTTTATGCTCAGCATGGGAGGCTCGACCCGCTACCTAACCAAAGACTAGAACTAGATTGGTAACCCCTTTGCAGCCCGCAGCATGATTAAACTCGCACGCAACAAAGTGTTAAATCTTAAATAGTTGGGTGCGATTAGACAAATCTGCTTTGCTTTTGTCTACCTGCTATTTGATGCTTTTTTATATGTTTTCTACTATTGTCCTTGTGGTGACTGTGGCCTCGCCAGGATTTATTGGTTGTTCATATGCATCCCGTCCGCTTGCCCTCTTTAACCTCTTGTTTTTTCCCTTTTAATGCCCTTGGTACGTGAAGAATCGTACATGACGCGAATAAATTAATAAGATCTGTTTCCTTTCTTGACTCTCTAGGTTTAAAATTTCGAAGTCAAAATTCAAGAATTATATATATATATAAAATGGACTCTTTACTGTGGAAAAAAAAAATCAGTGCATTCATTATGATTCAAAAGAATTTTTTGGAAACCCAGTTCGTTTGTTTTTTCTTTTGATTTATTTCCATTATATCTGTAAGCATGTTTGGTCATGTTGATTTTTGCATTTTAAAAATATTTTTTTAAAAAATGATTTTTATTTTTTTCTGTACTTTAAATTAATAAATTATTTTTATTATTTTAATATACTAATATTAAAAAAAAATAAAAAATATCATTTTAATATATTTTTCAAATAAAAAATATTTACAACTACGCTCCAAAAAAGATAGTCGAAGTCTGCCGTAAGTTTGTGACAGGGGCTGAAATCAGTTTATAGATATCCCAAGATGCTCCCATATGGCCCAAGAATGATAAGGCCTCAATTAGCCTATGATTGAGCCCAATAAATTGTCAGTCCATTATGATCATCTTCTGTTCGTTGGATTTAATTAGCCATAAACATATTCTCCACCTCATTTTTATATTAAATACCTTTTAAATTATTTACATTTAGACTTGTGTATGTATTTAGAATTTTTTCTTTCTCGTGACCTCTTTCTTGAATTAAAACTTTTACCCTTGAGTTTTATTGCACACTCAAAAAACTATGAAAACTATAGTTCTTATATAAGATGAATTTCATACGTGATGAAATTATAGATAAATTAATGGAATAATAAAAAATATTTAATATAGAGTATTATTTATTTAATGATGTAACTATGATGGTTAAATTAAAAACATCATTAATATATATATATATATATATTAGTTATTTTATAACTTCAATTTGAAAAACATGTCTAACTAAGCACATTAAAATACTTTTTACCTAACATTAATTTCAACTATATTTTTAACCAAGACATATATAAATACCAAATCAATATTGATCTAAAAGTAATTTTTATAAAAAACTTTTCTTAAACCATAACATTGTAAAAACCACCACAGTACAAAACATGATAGTACACAAAAGCTGCGTCATAATTTTTAGAAGATTCAATATTAAAATATCAATTCAATTAAAAAAAAGGCTAACAAATAATAGGGTTTGTGATTTACAGTTAATTTATTCCACTATTATCTTTAAAACGTACCTCATTGCATAACAAAACCACTCCAATATCAATTTGATTGATTTTGTCCATGCTCCACATAAATCCAGTTTTTGAAAATGCTCTTTGTAAATACCTCCTCCCTCCCCTTCCTTTTCTTTGATAACAAAGGAAAAAATCACAACTAAAATTTTAAAAATACTTGTTAGATAATATATTTAGAATATGTTTGGCAACACAGTATATTATATTTTTAAAATAAAAATATATTTTATTATATATATGTATATATATTAATTTTAACATCATCAATTAAATAAAATTGAAAAAAACTAGAAAATATATAAATTTAATAATTTTTTAAAAATAACAATTTAAAAAATACATTAAAAAATATACCCAACCACATTTATTTTGACGACACATTACAGTGGAGGATGATCCAAGAAGCAAGAACGAGACTGATAAAATGGTTGTATCAGGTTGAAGAGACATGGCCCAATACATTCGTGTGATATAAGGCCTCAGTTAGCGAATGATGAAGCCCATTAAAGTAATTTACTTTTCACAATTGATCGAGACGGGCCCTTTTGTTTTCAAAATGTGTCCAATTAATCCTTATTAATCAACCTAAATGCGACTTAATCCAACCCTTTTACTAACATCATAGCCGGATAGATTTCAATTATTTTCGAAGATATTGGAGTTAGAAGCTAGAACCCGAAATCCGATTTAATTTGGAATGAAGGAGTTTAAATTGAGCCAGATATAAAGTTTGAAGAGGGTCTAAGTTGAGCAAAGGGGAAAAGTGAAGGGACTAACTAAATGAGAGGTAGCCGCTGTTGGCGACATCATTACGGAAGCGCTGAAGAACCTTGGAAGGCCTTCACTGTCTGTCTGCGTGTCTCTTGTCTTCCACTTCTAGTCCCCAAATACAGTCAGTAGTTGTGGAGAAGAAAATGGCATCGTCGTCATCAACGGCAGCGGAAACAACGACAGAGAGAAGAGGAATACCAGGAGCTCAATTCGTAGAGGATGTTGAAACCTATCTCACTCAATCTGGTCTTGATGTTAACTCTTCCCTTTCTTTTCTGCAAGAAAGGTACTCTCTTTTATCAGTGTAACGTGATTTTAATGGATTTATGATATTTCATCTTTTTGGTGATTGGTATTGTGGGTTTTGTCTGTTCTGTAGACTACAGCAATATAAGCTGGTGGAGATGAAACTTCTGGCCCAACAAAGAGATCTTCAGGTACTTCTTTGGATTCTTTGATTTGAATTGAATTCGAGCTATAGAAAACTAGAGTTTAATTTATAGGGGAATTATGCCTTATTTTTCTATGGACACTTTATGGGCATTGATGTCAAGTGCTTGACTCTTCAAATCTTTACATTATGGAAATTAGTAGAATTTGATTGTAACTGGATAAAATGGTTCTTATAGTTCATGAATTCTTAATAGGTTGAATTTGTTGGAAGGCATTTTTAGCTTGAGTTCCCATGAAGCTGGACATGGCAGGACTGGATTGCTACATTTTTAGTATTTGTCATTATAAGGGTTTATACCTTTTCTCTGGCTAGTATGCTTTTGGCTGGAGATAATCAAGGCCAAAACTACTATCCAAGTTGTAGCATTTTGAGTATTTGTGCACTCCTTGGATATTGATTATCCAGCTGAATGTTGAATATCATAATTTTAAACTACAAGCTATAATAATTCCTGACTGATGCTATTGGTCTTGAAACTCTTTCTTTTCCGGGGTAAATTTTTATGAGCAGAACTTAACTTGGTTAAATTGGATCACTGTGCTGAATCAAAATTGAGTTTTGATGCAACTTCACTAGTTTAATTTCATTGGTTTGCAATAACTGTGAGTAACATCATGTACTTGTTTTGTTGTCAGGCAAAGATTCCCGATATAGAGAAGTGCTTAGACGTGGTTGCCATTTTACAGGCTAAGAAGGGTACTGGTGAGGTTCGTTTTGTGTGCTGATCATTTTCTAGTATGTATTGTAGCTTGCTTGCAAATATGCTCTTAACCGAGTTATGTTATGAGTTCGGGCTTAGCAGACCTCATGAATGACAACTTTTATTTTTATTTTTATGGATAATCATCCTGCTCTAGAACATGTTAATTTACAGGGTTATTGCAAAATCATCATTGTATGGTTGAATAAGGTTGTGAAGAATACTGTCATACTCTTAGTGCAGCACAAATCTCGTAGTAAATTGACATGCAGTTTGTATTACCAGGGGAATCCTTGTAACTCCTACATCCCCTCCCTCCCCTGCCTTCTCCTTGATGAATTCATAGCTGTTTGTAATTTCAAATAAAGTCGTAAACAAGAGGTTGAAGTGTGCCATTTACTGCTTACCATTGCATGTTGAAAGTAACTTTGAGAAACAGGACCATCATTAGAAGGAGAAATCAGATGTGGTGGTTTAATTCTTTGTACTGGTTACAAGTCACTCAAACATGCATCTATGTTAATCTCATTTCTTGGTATTTGCATCTTGTCTTTCTGATAAATGATGGTATTGTGGAACCCTAGATGTGTTCGTTTCTTCATGCCGTTCTTTAAGTGATGAAAATGAACAAATGCAACTATCATGTAAATCATCTGCTGAAGGGCTGGCCTCTACTTTAGGGCAAGCATGCTGGAGTCTCCCTCTTATTTGCATTAAATAAGCGAGCTTCACGTGTGTTGAAGGCTTGCAATAATAGAATGGCTTCCTCTTTTCTGATATTATCTTTCACATCACCATCATTGTTTCTTGGATTCGCAAAGATTCTACCCTAGAGTTCATGTCAAGCCATACTACCCTTAGCTGCCTTAGTCTTGGCCCAGGTGTTCTTTATTCAATCATTATGGTCATTTCAGCTCTGTAGTCAATCCATCAGCCTGGGGGATTATGTAGAACCTCCGATCCCGGGTCCTCCTTATGAAGTTCAAACCTAGACTGTGGAAAGCCCTGGGCCAAGAGTAAGGCAATAGGTTTCAAAATTATTTAATTTGTATATTAGATGCTGCACCATAAGTGTATGTTGACAATGATTCATCTAAAATGGTCTTACACTGTTTGAGTTGCATGCATGCTCAAACTTGCAGAAGCTTTTGTTCCGTAGTTGAGTTGCTCACAGGAGTTCATTCACTAAATTTACAATCTTGACCTGGTCTTAAATTATCCTTCTCTGTTTAGCATATCCAAACTAGAGTCATATTTGAAGACTATCTTCATGAATGCCATATATTTTATGCTGGTTTCTTCAGTCTTCCTGGATTAGATATGTGGCAATCCTGGCATTATTTACTCTATAGCATCCAAGCTCCCATTCAGTAGACTAGAATCTTCTTCTTCAATAATATTCCTACCTTTGTGCACTTATACTTTTTAGTATTTATCAATAGATTTGCTGAGAACCACCCGTTGTATTTTGATTGGCATTCTCCTGCTTTTTGGAGACATACAATATAATATTACTGCAATCCATCCAGTTGGTTAGCTACATTTCACCAAATGATGTAGAAATTACCTTGGAACTTTTGCTACTGCCTTTGGAAATGTTACCATTCTTTCAAAGGTGGAACTTTGGATGACTGTGACCTTGTATTGATAGAAGTAGAAATACACACACACTATACATGAAAGAAAGTGTTGACATTATCAGCTAGTATCTGAAACATATGCCATCAACGGGATTTGAAACACACATTTTTAATATATTCTGATCACATCATATCTTCTAACAGGCATTCCTAATTTGAAACTGCAATCAATTCAGATGCATATGTTGACTAGTTGTGAATTATGCAATCTTTTTTTGTTATCTGGTTGAACTTAAAGATGATGATTTTAGGTTTCTATTCTCATTTAGAGTTTATGCTAATGATTCAATGGCTTTGTATTTTGGATGCAGCCTCTTATTGCTGATTTTGAAGTTTCTGAAGGCATATATTCTCAGGCTCGCATTGAGGATGCTGGCTCAGTCTGTTTATGGCTGGGAGCAAATGTCATGTTAGAGTATTCACGTGAAGAGGTTTGCACCTGTTCTTTTAGGTGCTTTAGGAGCTTCTTTTTTATTCCTTTTCTTTTAAATTTTCATTAAGTTTGGATGCAAGTTTAATATCCCTGAGAACTTTATGGAGTAGGCCACTGCTCTTCTACAAAAGAATTTGGATAACGCTAAAGCTAGTTTAGAAGTTCTAGTTGCGGATCTACAATTCCTGAGGGATCAAGTCACAATAACACAGGTATTACTAATGTAAATATAGACTTCTTTATCTTTCTTCCTGGAGTGGTGATTAATGACTGGAAGTTAAACCAATGCCATGCATTTTACATGATTGGCATAACAACAAATAAATGTGAAGGAATTGAATTTACAGCATACTGACATGCAAAAGGCTTCAGGAGTTTGACTTGTGTGAATTGTTAGTGGTTCTTGACTGTATAATCTACAATTTGACAGGTTACTATTGCTCGTGTGTATAATTGGGATGTTCACCAGAAGCGCAGAATGCGAGAAGCTGTTACTGCCGAGAAAGACTCATGAAACAGGAGTTCCACTACAGCCGGGTTTCAGAGGGAGCAAAGCATGCTCATCTGCTAGGATTATGGTATTAATCTCTCGTTTCTTATTTTGGTGAAGGAATTTTCTCTGCATACCTGGTGATGTTTTCTGCATATCTACACTTCTTTTTTGGATTCTGGTTCCTGTAGTTCGTGCAGAAACTTGTTATATTATTTGGATAATTTTTCTTACATGATAGAACTTCTTGGCTTGAGCTGTAACATCTATATTAACTGAAAGCCCATTGGCTGTTGACTGTTTTGTAAGCTTTTGGTTTCAAAAAGATGCATCTAGTTAAGTTTCATATCTCTATTGCTAAATAGTTAGACATCTGGTTTAAAATTTGAAATGTTGGGTCCTTGGTGGAAATAGTGGGACCGCATGAAAGTTAAATGTGAAAGAGATGTGTTGGCAAAAAGTGTGCCAAATGAAGGGACAAGGGGTTTAGATCACTCGGTCTTGATAATGTCAGCATCTTTCCGAAACAGTGTTGTAGATCTGGATGTTTTCATTTATATAATTGAAAATTTTAGTAAAAAATGACATGATGGTAGCCTTGATATTTGATCAATCCATATGGTGGAAGATTCTGCAGTTTGAAGAAATCTCTGGTTATGTCCATGGAAGAATGAAAATTGTTAAGCAGTCAGTACTTCACAGTTTTAAATAATCACTAGGTTCATGTTCTATGGACTTTTTGTCCACGATCGAGGCTGGTGGGATCACGCTTGTGGTTCATGTTCGACATATTTCTTAATTGCTTCACATGAATTTGAAACTTGTAATGTTAGGATGGCAGCCTGCCAGCTATGCTACTGATAAAAGCTTACACTTTCAAATATGAACCTCAACTTGTCGGTGACGGACTCTAGTTCAAAGCAGAGACCAGTTCACACGTGTCTATGAGGGAGTTGAGTTGTCTCTTTTTTTCCCCCTTCGCACCAGCAACATTTGGGTTTAGGCACGACATAGAAATTAAGGATTATTCAGGTGTATTTTACGAGTCGTCATTTTTGGTAGTGGTTTTCACGCTTTGAATTTATGATCAAGGTGCATGCTATGGAGGTGTTTTACAAAGTCTCCTTGGACCAGCAGCCACCTACCCGTGAAACAGCCCGTCGAAAATTCCAACTCATCAGCCCATAAAATGACGGGTGTGGGTCTTTCTACCTTCCATAATCACACTTTATGTAGCGGTTCAACCAAGCATCATTTAAATGTCGGCATTTCCCTGTCTAAAATGTCGGTTTAATCTGCAAAGAGGTTTACGCATTATTGGATCACAAGACCTTCGGCCTAATAGATGGCAAGTCACCGAAATTGAAAAGCGAAAAGAAAGAAAGACTAGGAATATTCAGATGTAAAGATCCTTTCGACATTGAGATAATGAGGGAGAAAGGATACAAACCTTTTGTGTTCTATGCAATATCTGCACGGAACTTTTCAATGCGAGTACCTAATCTTTCAAGGCATATGGTTTTTGTCACACTGTCATGAATACATGACTTTTCAAAATTAAAGGGGAAACAAAATAGAATTGCTATTTAGTAATAAAAAAACACTAAAAATTTTTAAAATAAATATTGGTATCAAGGACTCTGGTGTTGAGTTAATGTTAATGGTATCGTATCTTTTCAAATGAAGGTTATTTTTTTTTATATGTTTTCTTTTACATTTATTATAGCATGTTATTAATAATCTAATATTATTTCTAAGTTTATTCATGATTTTTTTATTGATTTTTTTTAAATGATGGTCCCTAAGAATTTGATATTTATTAATAAGTTTTGACGTTAATTCCTAAAAGTAGAAGATTTTGATGATTTTGACTCTCTAACAAAAACAAAATTGATGTTAATCTCTAAAATTAAGAGATTTTGTTTTATTTTAGATAAAAAAATTTAACCTTAATCTCTAAAAATAGAAGATTTTGATGATTTTTTTATGAAAACTTTGATATTAATCCTTAAAAATAGGTGATTTTATTAATTTAGAAATATTTAGATGTTAATTTTTTAAAAAAATGAAAGATTTAATGATAAGAATCTAAATTATCATATTTATGGAATGTCTCAAAAATCAAAAGACAAACATGAAACTAATTAAAACATGAAATGGAAACCCTAAGGTTGATTTTCTTAGGATTCAAAGACATTCCTACACCAAATGATGCCACACAACTTTTCATACTCAAACATTGTTAAAAAAAAAAAGATACTCTCCCTAAAGCATTTTCTCATGGATTTCACAACCATAGCAACAAAATTTCATATTTAAAAGGAATCAACTTCCAACATGGAAAATCCAAAAGTTATTTCTATGTAATAAACAAGCCAAGGAAATTGATTTCCTTAACATAAACCCTACTGCACCTTATTTGTTGAATTTTGCAGCCAAAAAATAAGAAGAACCCTCATTATTGACTTTTAATGACAAGCTTGACTCATATTTAACAAGCAAACCAAATAACAAAACCCTAACTATCTTTTTTTATGGATTTTCACAACAAAAGTAGCTAAAAACTCTTTATGTCTTGTGATTGTTAATTCCCAACATTAGAAATCCAGATTTCCTTCTCCCATATTAGCATACAAATATGAACCAACAATAACAAATTCACAACCATCCATCATACTTCAAACAAGGTCCATTTGGTGAGTCTTGCCCTAGGTAAGTTCATGGTATGCATTTTATACACTCTATTGTGCATAAACCAAGTTATCTTGCCATACAACTTAAAAACAATCAAATGAAGTGACCTGACATGACCTCCAATTGGTTGTCAAGATGAAATTTTAAAAAGAAATCCAGCGAACGTCCATGCTAATACCCAGATGAGTTGACCTTGAAATTTATAAAGGGGCCCATAGTTTAAGTTTGAATGAAGTGAGAATCCAGTTGCATGTAAACATGTATGGTTTGACAATCTTCAAACGTCATCTTTAGGGGGTCTATTATCTTCCTCTTCTCATGCTGACATTCTGTTTTGTTCATTTTTTTTTTTAAATAAAAATTATCATACACGAGACTGATGCTCGCTAATATACCTGTGTCAAATTAAAAATTAAGGTAGATGCTGCTTCTTTCTAATCTTAATATTCAGATTTCACTTCCAGAAAATCTGCATGAGTCACGGGTCAGATTTAATCAAAATAAACAACATTTAGCCAATTTTACTGAAATTATTCTAATCAACTTGCACAACACATGGACATCATTCTCCGGTGTCTGCAGTGCATCATGCTTATTAATTAATGGGTTTTTATTACTTGTCAAAATCAATCTCAACTCAGCCTACCCGAAGCTAAACAGTGTGCCTAAACGTTATGGATCAGGAAAAACTAAGGCAAGAGATGTAACCGAGACAACGGAAATAGCTAAAGCTTATTAGTAACAAACTAAAAACACTTTTACGAGAGTAGTTTCTCTGCACAGAACTAAATCATGTAATTTTTGTGTGTTTACAATTTATTTATAGTAGATTAGAAAGAAATTATATGTTTATTTTAAAAGTGTTTCAAAAAATTTAAATTGTTTTTTTATTTTTAAATAACTTTAATATGCCGAGATATCTAACGGGCAAGTGGGAAGAAAGCACGTCCACTTTCTACCATGATAAACCCTGAAGCTCAAGGGGGAGGACATTCACATTGCAGGGAATCATGGGGCTTGAGAGAGAGAGAGGGGGGGGGGAGGAAGAATCACATAAACACAAATGGAGACGTGCACGCAAAACGAGACTGATTTGTCCTTACTGGGTTGTATTTAAAGCCACTTTGTCATCTAGTTTCTTTACGCGTTTAGCGGTTGTCAATAACAATAATAAGAACTACGAATGTTGACTTTGACTTATCATCGTCATGTGAGGCCAACATGTAAACGAGTTAAAATTCAGTCTATTGGGTCTAAAGAAAAAGGAAATAATTAAATTGGGTGTCAATAATATTGATAAAAGAAAAAGGAGATCATAGAAACTTGCAATTGCCGCAATCATCGCTAGGTGTTTTCATTTGATCACACTTATTCTAGAGTGAAAGGAATGGGTCAACTGGTTGGGTTTGGTTTCAAATTAATTTGGAAGAATTATATTATATTGGATCCATTTATATATGGATCAGATTAATTTCTTAGATATTTTGATGTGGTTTAGGTGATTAACAGGATATTGCATTATCTGACCAATTTCCTTTGGTGCCTTCAAAGGAGAACTTTTTTTCCCTTTGAGAATAAAGTGTTAAACAGAACAAACAAGAGAAAGAGGCCATCAGGGCTTGGGCTCTAATGTCCAACTCTTCTGCCTTGTGCTGCCTTGAGCACAAAAATGAGTATATGTGTATATGAGATTTTGTTTTAATTAGAACACAAGTACAGTATAATTTAAGTTTCTCTTCATGAGCTGCTTATGTTGTTTAGATTTATGGTCGAATCTTTTAAGGTGACGGCACCCATGTTTGAGATCAGGAAAAATTAATACCCCCGAAAAGAAGAAAAATAATAATCAAGAAATAAGGTGGGAAGGGAATATTACAGTCTCCTTATGGCTAATCTGTTATGCTATTTATGCTTCTTAATTATTTGTAAATGTGTCGAAGCAAAGAGAGTAGAGTTTGGGAAAGCAGATTTGGACAAAATTTATTATTGAAAGACAACTTACTAAGTGTTTCAAGTATATACGTCAGCAACAAGTTTTTGGTACGTAGATTTACATTAATTTCCAACTAAATTTCCAACCTAAACAACTGACCAGGTCTAAACTCCAAAAGCTTTAGGATATCAAGTTAGTGCAATTGCATTGGGTTGACTATCAAGACTACAGTCAGTCTAGGGAGAGGAGGGGGTGGGGGCACAGAGAGAGGACTGACAAGATAATATTAACCTTGTGAGTTTAGGATAAGGTCAAGTCTAAAAGCTACAGAATGGCATATTCAATAAACAATTTGATCTTAATTTAATCCCATCAACATAGAGAAAAATCTACCAGGATCCTGCTTTAGCTATAAAAATATCGCGGAAAGGAATAAGTGGTTGTTCTCTACCCTCTAGAATCCAACTTTAATATTTCTTCAAAATAAGTTAGTAGAAGTTTATAAATTTCAGTTTAATTTACAGCTGCATTAATCGATGATGTCAACCTTAATCTAGAAACAGAATCATAAAATAGGGAAAATATATAATAATTAGGAAGGAAATAAGTAGACATATATATATATATATATATATAAGATGTTTGGCTAAATAATCAGAACCACGAATCTTTAACCATTTGATATATCCAAAGAAGAATCTTTGAACCATATTATAAAGCACCAAAAATAATTAAATTGATCTGAAATTACATTATTAGAATTATATATAATTGACTGGTGCATGCACCATTAATTTTCACTTGATATATATAATAAAGGTCTTGGATTCGGAATTTGTAAATCTCAAACCCTAAACCATTAATTAGTATTGGCCTTCTAATATGTTAATAAGGAATCAAGTGAGACGGAACCACAAATACAACTGATGGCAAGAAATTAAGAAAAAAAGAAAAAGGACGTATACCACATTATATATATATATTATACTTTCCGAAATGCCAATTGCTATTGAAACAAGACACTGACATGCAAATTATAGTTTGAAAATGAAGAGGTCGGTGACAGAATAAGGACCTGCAGATTCTTGAGGCAGTTGGGAGCTACATTCTTAATAATTTGAGAGACAGCCTAAAGAAAACAACTCCCAATATCGAGATAGCCTCTAATAGCTAATATTTTTTTTTTCTTAAACTTGTGTTTAAAAAGAGAGAGAGAGAATCTCAACCTTTTTTGTTATCATGCGTACAAAAAATATTTAACAATATACAATCACCAATTCAAAAAGCTCTACGGCACCAGGGTGCATGATCTTTAGGAAAGATGATGGGGGGAAAATTGCTCAAACATGCATAAAAAATAGAAATGTTTTCACCTTCATTTCGGCCACACACCCACACACACATACAAATGAATATATGTTATCTATTCCATGTCTTTGTTGTATGTTTTGCAAGCTTTAGGAATTTCACTCTCATCATCACTTTCTGCGTTACTTTGCACAATCTCCTTTTCATCCTGGCTAGCAGAATATGTTATCAAGGCATTATACGTATTAGTTCGTTTCCCCTACATCCTTGCAAGCTAGTATTCTAATTTGCAAGCATATATTGAAAGTCTCCTAAAACTTAACAAGGGCATAAAATCTTTATCTATTTATTTGTGATTTCTTCTTTAGAAATTGCTTATTTAATAAGATCACACAAATCAGACAAACTTCCTCGGCATGTGCAATTAATAGTTCATGATCGGTTCATTATGCTGTCCTAGTAACAATTTTAGACCCTACAAAGAGAGAATCATGATTCTATAACGACCATCCTTGCATCCTATAATTAAACACGCAATTAAAGCCTGAGCTTAGGATACACATACACATCAGCCACATGTTTTCACTTCTACTTCACTGTGCGTGTCTTTTTTTTCATATTATTTTTAGTTGAACAAACAAATATTCAAACGTTTGACCTTTTGAGCTCTTGACCAGTGTGTTAGATTCCTGAACAAAGACATATCTACTTTTCATGGATTACAGCGTTAAGACTTTACGAAACCATGGTCAAATATTAATAATTAACATGACTCGGCATTTGATGATCAGAGGAGCCAAGTTATCTGTGATTTTGTTGCTACTTGGTGTGTGAACAGTATCTCGAAATAGGAGGTGAAAACATTGGACTTAAAAGTTTGTTTTCTTTTTTGTTTTATGTTGGACTTATGTGGTTGTTTATATGTTGTATTTAAAGATTTATATGATTGTTAGTTTCAGAACCCGTGAAATTAGTTAATGTACATGCAAGCTAGTCCGAACATCCATGTTAATAAAAAAAAAAATCTCAAAATAGGAAATAATTAAGAACTACTCTTTGTCGAAATATTGCTGTATATATATGTAGGTTTCTCTCTTTCTTCTTCTAGTGGCACTAAATTAACGCGGCATGAATCAGTAGATTAAGAAGATCCGGCTAAGAAAGGTAGTGTATTGAAGCACAGAAATGCATGGTTCGCTAGTCATGAAACATTTGATTGCAAGAGAAGAAAGAAATAAGAGGAGGAAATGCTTTAGAGGGCGTGTATTGGAAGCAAACTTGAAAGAATATACGAAAACCGCGTCAATGCATGTGCTTTGACAGAAACCCTGATTATGAAAAGGTGGGCTTGTGATAGTTAGATCTCTGACAACGTGAATTTTTCTGCATCGACAATAAGAGAATTAAACGTACATGTCTCCTGGATTGGCTTGCATGTAACACTTCTACCTCTGGAAGATGGGGACCGAGGGCCGTGTATCGTGGCAAAATTGATATCACCGATCGAGAGGATACAATAAGTTTCTTTTATAACTAACTTTGTTTCCTTTTTTCTAAAAAAAAATGAATTTCAATCAACTGTATCCCAATTAACAAAATGTTTTAATTTTGGATTTTCCTCTTGAATGTTTGATGGAATCGAAAAAAAAAAGAGTTTTTGGAATTTTTATCCGTGATATATCCAGGTTGTACGTACCTTGAAATGACCTTACAGCTTTTTATGTGAGTCGTCATAACATACAGAAGATTTAGGGCATGAAGTTGGCTCCGTCTTGCAGATTGAAGGCACCCTTTCAAAAAAAAAAAAAAAAAAAAAAGGAAAAAGACAAATTCAGTCCTTTATTGAATGTGATTTGCTAATGGAATGATCAAGCAAACGACTAATGCGCGCAATTATGTTATTTATAACTTAAGTGATGACTCTTATATTCCAACAAGTTTCAATATAGCCTTTACTCTACCAAGAATTTCTCAGCAAAATCCTAAATAAACACTCACCTTTTTACATTGAATATAGCCTTCAATAAATTTGTTACTTGATTCTCACGAAAAAAAAACTTTATGATATAATTATATATCAATTAGATTCAGAAGTTGTTTGGTTTTATGTTTAAAAGTGTTTTTTATTAATATATTTTTTATTTTTCTATTTATTTCTAATTAATATTTTTTTAATGTGTTGATATCAAAAATAAATTTTAAAAATAAAAAAAATTATTTCAATGTATTTTTTTCAAACAAAAAACACTTTAATTAAAAAGCAACCAATATTTTAATTATACAAAACATTTATTCATGTATATACATCTTCAAATTCCTTGGAAAAATAATACCACTTAATAATTTGTTAATTTTGATCCAAGAAACGAGTGATTATTGAAGCGATTTTTATTAACCAATCACTCTCGATCAAAAAAAATAAGTTAATTACTTCATTGCAAAGAGGGAAGTAGCTTGTTAGCCGGTGGTACAACAACGACAACACACCACAAGGGTAATTTAACCACGCGATATTAATTCTTGTCCCTAGGAATAATTTTTCGGCTGCAAGATGTGTCAACTAATTAATAATTATTATTTTTTGAGGTGGTCAGCCAATTAATTTGAATGCAACGAAGGGTTGCAAGCTTTGATTAAAACGGTGCGGATTGTGGTCCCTAAATTGACGGTGTTGGCTTCTCGAAAACGAGAGATATAGGGACGTGTTTGCTGACGTTTCGATTGAGTCATCATCGCGCACTTCATGTCGGACCAAACGTGTCATGAACCTTCTTTCACACGCTCACGACGCGGTTATTTTGCTTTAACCTCTTTTGTACGTGTGGAAAGTTTTCTTTCTGGAGACAGCAGCCTATATTACCTGATTACCCTCAATTTAATTTTCAGTATGATTGTGCGAAATTAAATTAAAAAAAATTAAAAAAAAAATAAAATTCACGCGGCATGGCTGCACTGTTTGGGCTCGGCCCAAATGGTGTGGTCTATGTTTGAAAAGATTTGTTCTTTTTGTTTTTTAAATAGTATTTGATTATTATTATGAGATAAAAAAAATAAAACAGTAAAAATAAAAATATGTTTTGTTGAAAAGATAGAGATAAAGATATAAAAATAAATGACTTTAAGACAATTTTAAAGTGAATTTCTATACTTTAAAATAGAAGGTACAAAAAGGATATATGTCCAAAGATAATATTTATTATTTTTTAATTTCTAAAATGTCCTTATAAAAACACTTTAAATTTTAAATTGTCCAACTAATACAGATATACATGATAAAATAGAGGAAAGAGTGATGAAGGAGAAAAATTCATAAAAGTAAGAATTATATATAATTCTAAAATGAAATTAATTTGATTACATAGAAGAGTTTGCAAAAGGGTCACACATGGTGGAAATTGTGCTACGTCAGACAAACATGGGTAGGTTGGAATTTTGTTTAACAATGAGATTTTGTATAACAGCTTGGAATTTAAACAGGGATGTTACAAGAAAGTTCAACATAAAATGAAATTGATGATTTTTATAGTTTTAAAACTTAATTCGGGTGTCAATCTAGGGCAAAACTTAAGTCACGGACCACTTGGGTCAACCTAAATTAATGTAAAGATAAAAGTTGCTATTATTATAATTTTAAAACCTAATTCGGGATCAGGTAAGGTCTAGGTCACATGCTAGAATAGTCAATACAGGTTGACCGAAATCAACATGTGAATAAAATTTGTTATTATTGCAATTTTAAAACCTGACTCGGGAGTTGATATGAGGCAAGATTTAAGTTACAGATTAGGAGAGCCAACCCGGTTGACCCAATATTTTTTAAAACAATAATCAAAGTAATCTTGTTTTGACTAATTTTTTTCTTTAAAAAAATCAATGGATGTTTTACCCGTACGTATTTTATCTTAGGTTGACTTAGATTTTTTACTAGGCCAGTTTGAGTTAATTATTCCTCTATTTTTTCTTAAACTCAAACAAGTCGAGGACTTGGATCAACATAGTAAGTCAGTCCTGGTTTTATAAATATGACTATTATAATATTATTAATTTCATTACTCAATATAAAATAAAGTAAAATAATAAAAAGAATAATATCTAGTTAATATTTTTTTAAAAAAATATGTGAGTTTGACAATAATACATATTAAGATTAATTTTTTTTTTTTAAAAATAGAACATAGAAACGATCACTTTGCTTTGCACACCATTATTAAACACAATTTTATCTGTCTTTTTTTTTTTTTTTATCTTGTCTTCTCTATCTCTATTATTCTATTCTCAATTGTACTGGGACAATAACCAAACACTACCTCATTGACACAAATCTCAAAGTATTTTTGGGTACCAGGAATTATGATGCAATGTTGTTCACCACCCTTGCACAATATTTTTCAAGATTAAATTATATATTCTGCTGAAAATTATTTGCAAACACAAGATTTTATGTTGGTTGAGCATAATATTTTTTAGCCAATTGAAAATGTAATTTTTATGCAACTTATGTGCCTCTTTCTCAAAGAATGACACTCATGTCAATATATCACTAACATTGATGCCAAATATTATAATCAATAATGAGTATCAATATTTTCATCAGTCAAACATAACATCACTCTTCATGTTCGACGTAATTTCGACATGATCAAGATTTATAAATATTTAGATCACCAAGTTAACAAACAAGTTCACATACTCAACATTTTCCCTTCAACAATTTATTCTATGCATATATTTATTGATTTAAGTATCAAAAAGTCATTTATTCTACAAGAAGTTTGTTTTTTAGGAACATTTCCACGGCCATTTAAGCCCAATAATTAAACCCACCTTCTTTTCAAGTCCAAAACTAGTTTTATAGATTGTGAAAATCCAATTTATGTGAATTTTTTGCCAGCTTCATCACACTCAATAAGTATCATATTTACATGATTAATTGTTATGAGAAATATGATATCACTAGTAAAACAAAAGAGAAAGAAAACCCGTGTAGGAATTAGTCAGATTATAGATATGATATTCTAGAAATACAAGTAAGAAGTAAATTAAAGTATAATTAACTTATCCCTTATGATTGATTGATGCAATTCAATATTTTTTTTTTTGGAGATGCATAACAAATTTAAATGTAAAATTATAAAGTATTAATTTAATAAAATAAAATAAACACGAAAGAAGAAAGCAGTGAAAGGTCAATAATAGTTTTATCGGTTAAATACATATTCAATTGAATTTAAATTTTCTTATTTCTATATATTTTTAGCCTTTGTTGTGAGGTCAATAGGGTATAAATGTAACATACTTATACAAATACATGGACTAGTTTTCTTTTAGAAAAAAAGGTTGAGTGGAGTAAATTGATCCAACTTTATAAACCTATCTGAATTTATTATCCTAATTTATTATCTTGATTTGTACATAAATTAGTAAAAATTTTATAATTTTTAATTAAACGCATACGTAGTCTAATTAGATTTAAAATTAGTTTGAATGCTCAAAAGTTGACAAGATAACCTTTACATTTAAAATAAAAATAGAAATAAACTATCACGATTAATCACCTATTTTCCAAGGCTGTAGATGGTTTGAACTTATTGCACTAGTTTTGGTAGGTTATATATATATATGTGTGTGTGTGTGTGTGAGAGAGAGAGAGAGAGAGAGAGAGAGATCAAGATTAATCGAATGGTTGAAATATATTGCAGAGGTGTTGCCGAGGACTTATACATATATAGATGGATATATAAAACTGATATTCTTGAACTTCCTAAATCAATGTCATGGAAAGAAAAATTAGAAGTGATATGTCAAGGATGAGGTCTACATCGGTCTATTCAAAATTTAAGTTTTTTTGAAAGTAAAGCTCCCCAAACAAATCTTAATAACCCCCTGAATTTGAATATGTTGAGCCTTCTCGAGCGTAACGGGAATATATATCTGGAAGATATTAAGCTTAATTACCCCCTGAATTTTCAACCTTCAACTGAAATTTGGCAATGCTAAGAAATATTAGAAGATAGTTTTATATTCTGCTGGCAATTACAAGCTTAATGGTCGACAGTGTAAATGTAATTAAATCCAAATTTCATGGATGTTCTTGTAATTTCAAAAACAAAATGCAAAAAGGAAAGGAAAAGAAAGACAAGGGATATCGAAGTAACTTCACAGGTAATCAGATGTCAACTTCACATAAAATTTTAAAAAATTTAAATTGCCAACCTTTTTTTTTTAAAAAAAAAAAAGTAAGGGAAGGGAGCCGCAGCCGCGAGAGAGAGAGAGAGAGAGAGAGAGAGAGAGAGAGAGAGAGTAAAAAAAAAACGAATGGGAAGAGAGATCACATGCACACGAACTATCTAAAACTTTTGCTCTAATTCAAAATCCACGTGTACGCAAAAAGTCTATCTACACGCAACCGGTGAAACCAGTCAAGATATCCGCGTTTTAAAAAGTGGACCCGATTGCAGTCCAGCAGCAGTAAATGCCAAACAGCGTCCGCAGACCATCACACAAAATACCGGCAAGTGACGGTCACCACAACAATGGGAAACCTCAATAATCTAAGCTGTTAAACACGCCGAGAAGAAAGTCCATTCTCACACACACTTTTCAAGTTGTTTCACACTCTCACAATGCTTTTATTTTATTTTTAATTTTTGAGAATGAATGAAATGAAGGAGAATAATAATATTAGTAGCGTGTGCACAAATTCCATGGAGAAAAGAGAAGAGAAGAAAGAGCTAACAAGAACAACACTATTAAAGAGAGAGAATTTCGATATGGCAAATTCATCCTTCATTACACCACCACCAGCAACAACAACAAGTGATATTGATCAGATGCCTAGTGCTTATGCTTTATCAACAACAGCAACACCACCACCACCATTAAATAGCATCTTTGACATGATGCCATGTGATATTATTGGTGGTGATCAAAAGGCTGGGTCTTTAGGATTTATAGATTTGCTTGATATCAACCAAGATTTTGGCACCGCTGCTTCTTTATTCGATTGGTTTGCTCAAAATCCGATTGTGGGGTCTCAGCAGCAACAAACTTTTGTCCCATCACCGGCATCAACTCTACCGGAGACATCAGAGGTTTTGAATAACCCAGCAACTCCAAATTCATCAGCTTCTATCTCTTCCTCTTCGAATGAAGCAGGAAATGATGCTTTCCAACAAGTTAAAACTGGAGATCAAGAAGAAGAGCAGGATCACGACAAGACCAAGAAACAGTAATTTTTTCTTTTCCTTTTGCACTATAATATAATATTAGTATTGTTTTTTTGCTTTATTATCTTGTTTGTTACAGTGAGTTTCTTGTTTTAGATTGAAATATGAAAGAAAAGAGTGGTGGGTGATCTGCTGAAAGGAAAATGAAATAAAAGAAGTTTTTTTTTTTACCTGTTCTGTTTTGTGCAATTTTATGGCGTTTTTTTTGAATTACTGAAAGTGTAGTGATGTGTTGTGGGTTCAGGTTGAAACCGAAAAAGAAGAACCAAAAAAGGCAAAGAGAGCCGAGATTTGCTTTCATGACAAAGAGTGAAGTCGATCACCTAGATGATGGGTTTAGGTGGAGGAAGTACGGCCAAAAAGCTGTGAAAAACAGCCCCTATCCAAGGTATATGATCATTAGAATGCCATCTTGGTCTTCTTTATGACAGCACTGAAATCTCTTCTGAAGGATGAGGATACACAAAATCTTGTAACTTGTGTAGCAAGAAGTAATATATATGCAACCCACCATTTTTTGGGTGGTGATGATGATATATACACAAAAAATTTGTTAATTTATTGTTTTTCTTGCAGGAGTTATTATCGTTGCACTAGTGCAGGATGTGGTGTGAAGAAGAGAGTGGAGAGATCATCTGATGATTCATCTATAGTTGTTACAACATACGAAGGTCAACACATACATCCAAGCCCAATAACTCCTAGAGGAAGTATTGGAATTTTGACTGACTCAACTGGTTTTGGTGCTGCAACATCATCTTTTGTTATTCCAGAAACTCAGTATCAACAACATGCCTACATGTATAGCTCATCACCTTCTTTGAACATTACCACAAGTAATACTAGTTTTAGTCCCACCTTTTCTTTTCACCAGAGAAGGTCGGATAGTCCAGCTTCTTTGCTTAGAGACCATGGCCTTCTTCAGGATATTGTGCCCTCCCAGATGAGAAAGGAGCCTAAAGAGGAGTAGAAATATTTCCTATTAGCTATATCGGTATGTATTTGATCTCTAACTTACTTGTGGGGCTCTGTATTTGTAGACGATCCCGGTTCACATTTTTCATGATACAGAACTTTATTGATGTTGGAAAATGACTACCCTTGTAGCTTCTGCGGGAGAAGACTAGTTAATCTCTTCATCTCTTTTGCTGTATTCTTTGTATCCAGAGATTATTACATTACGGAGATGTTGGGTGTTGTGTCATCGTTGTTCTTTTAAGCTATTCAATCTCCTTATATTCTTCCAGCACTCGCTAATTCTTATTTTCATATCTCCTCTTCTGATTTGATTGGTTCATTTGCATTCATATTAGGAAAGGCTATATAATTAATACTGTCAGCAAAATTAGGGTTAGGGTTTTTTACATTCAACGAAGATGGTTTGAGCTTTTTTTCTTTACCCTTTTGTCTGTATTAATCCTAGGCTTCTTGGGAAATGAGAAACCGAGGATGAACTTGGGAACTTGATCTATGTACGGGGAGCCCTATAAGGATAAAGATGGACAGTTTGTGAAAATTATTTGTACAGAGTTTCTAGCATAACATGCATGGGCCGGGGTGCAAAGTGTAGCAACTTGACACCACTAATCTTTGATGAGTTAATTATGACCATTTTCCCCCTCAAGTTATATACACATGGAAACGAGTCACTGACTGGTAACGTGAACATATTATGGCAAGGGAATGGTCTGTGTGTGGTTCTTGATTATTGAAGGGATGGTGAGAGATCTTGGTAGGGATATATAGGTTGCTTTAAGCATTGTCGAAGATGCACTTGGCTTCCATATTTAGTAAAACTTTTGGGGTTGTGAAGGCTTGTCCACGATGCACTGTCTTCGCCAGGAGTGTGTGGATATGGAGTTCATATACATGCCATGCTACAATTACTACTTACAGCCATACATGATTCAGTAGCGGCCATCTTTTATAGATATCGATGGGTGTAGGAGAAATTAATAGAATTGGATGAAAGGCCATCTTCAACTTTTATACATATCATCTCTTAGCTTTATACGATCCGATGCTTTAGAAATCACATAGGAAACATGCTAAGCATAGCCCCCACTAGCATATGTATATAAGTACTCCACACTCATTATCTATTCATGTGTACCCTAACAAAACTTGAATGTATATTTTCGCGTTCGAAACTTGAATTCAACATGTGAGTATGCACAAGAAAGATTGTGTGTGTGAGTAAATACACAGGCACAGCTAAAATTAGATTCATATATATCGCTTATTAATATAATGTTGTTGAAGAAAAAGAAATTTGTTTATGACGCGCATTTGCAGTTGTTTATTATAAGTTAGTGGAGAAAATATTCAAATCTCGTGCGTTCCAAAATGCCATTGCTTCTTGATATTAAGTAGCTGGACGTATATTGTTGAAAACTTGTAAAAGTAAGGATAAGGTGCTGTAGTCGAGTAATGATTATTTTCCTAAAATGTCCAGTCACCCTTTCTTGATCAAGCCCTTGCTTAATCTTCTGAAGATTTCAAATAAGCAACAGCTTTCAATTCAACGAAAAATGTAGCTGAAACAATCTATAATGTGAATATAATAAAAATTCTCAAGCCTAAGTATATATTTCAATAATATGATAGAAAAAATAACACGCTAACTATTTATATAAAGATTTAAAACCGACCTAACAAAAAAAAATTCAAAAGTTGAATAGAAAAAATAATTAAAATTACAAATCAACTACAAAAATAACAAAACGCAACAATATACTCACATTTCTTTAATGAGCTTAATTGAACTTATCTACTTGGTACAAAAACATATTCGCAACTCGTTACACATCCAACCTACAAACATCTAATTCTTAATTATCAGGATGTAGAAACATTTGGAAAGGCTGCATCCATGCATTCACATCATACCTACAGATCATCTCCGCGACGCGACTATAGAGGTTTGAGGTTCCATCGTGGAGCTATGTGATTTGTGAGGCCGTAGTGTATAGTAAAGGCCATAATGGCATGCCGGGATGAATCGGTGTGATCTAGAAATTGTGTGAAAGCTTTTCCATCAATTTTTAGTAAAGTTTTTGGAAGCATGATATCATGGTATGAACACAGGAAGGTTACAAGGAAATAATTTATGATCGAACAATGAACATGATAAAGATTCTCACAATTTTGTCCACCTTGCTATAGCAGTGAATATTCTTTAAATGGCAGGATGGAGTGTATTTGCCTTTAAGCATCTTTAGAAAGTGGAAGAGATGGAAAATCGCACCCCTCTTGCTTGTTCTTAGAAAAGAGAATTGGAAGGTGAGAATTGTTCTGTGTGATTAATACCCCAAACTTTCTAGTTAGCCACTGATCATGAACTTTTCATTTCAAGTTAATATACTCTTTTTTAACAGCACATGAACTTTTCATCCTTTACAGTCCACGTGAATGATCACCTGGAAATCAATTGCACAACACATTTATAAGGTTTGTTTCGAGGGAGTTTTGGATCATTGAAATAATAGATTAATTTCAACATCCCATACATGTACGCATACATAATTACCATGAATGTGTGGCATGTGCGTACATACATGCCTCGCTAGTTCTAATTAAACATGAAAGCGTGAATTTATTCTTCTGGGACAAGCAAAAAAAGTGTTGGAGGACAATCTAGCCGTCAATAGATAGAAATTTTATGTTCAGATCTTGAAAAGAGTGCGATAGGAAGGCACTGAAAGAATTAGGATAGCATTTTGAATAACTCAAAATTCCTCGAATCACCCTTTTGAAAAGATATTAATTATGAAATGTAAAAAAGGAAAGACAAAAAAAATTCTCCGGTGGAATCTTGTCCATGAAGATACATATAATTGTGCACTTCTTATGCCCAGAGAGGTGACCATGCTATATCAATGATTAATCAATCAAACAACTATGGTTTCATAGGCATGGTCCGCATGTGCTTACGAGTCTTTAGATCGAGGAGGTGGGACGTGGAAAGAACTAGCCTTTTTTTTTCAACCCTATTCGTTTTGGATTCATCTTACAGGAACTGGATAGTCCTTTCTCTCCATTGAATTTCTAACCTAGCTTAAACAATGGTTAGTTTACTTCTGCTAGAGAAGTTAAGTCTTCTTTTTCTTTGTTTAAAAGCACAAGTTGCAGGCACTTGATTGATGGCATGGCCTTGTTTTTTGTCGTAGCATTCCAGCCCCTTTTTGAAAGGAGGCCTAGTTTCTTATTGATATAGAGCCCAGTACTCAAAGAAATGGACTTTTCGAGAGGCCCGGTTAATGAGCCCTCCCAGCTCATAACACAAGGGCCTATATTGGAACATCTCTCTCCGACGAAAATCATGGGCCTTCTTGAGGGTCCAGTCCATTGGCCTTTCTGTATGGCTCGGGCTATGGATATTGGATAATCTTGCCGAAGGAAGAACCACTTGCTAATGTAACCACAAGAAACAAAACATAAAAGGGAAGTCGAGCAGTTAAATTTTAGATTTCTATTAACAAAAGAGATACCAGTTATACCTTACTTGTGACAGATTTAAGATTGTTCCATCTTAGTTCTTCCCTATGTTCATTAATTCTCCTTTTCAGTGGCCATCTGACATTGTTGACAGATTGTTTCAAGAAGTGCCGGAGGGTTAATTCTATTTTGTTGTTTTATGCAGACTCCGGCGACCCTCAAATTCTTGATGCATCATTAATTTCAATTCTTGGGATTTATATTCGGACAACATAAGTTTTTTGCACAACGTAAGTAAAGAACTCAACTATCCTTTTACATGGACATGACAGCGCTGAAAAAATGACTCAAACCTAATCACAGTAGAGTAATTAATCATCCTGTAAATGAAGATCGACGGCATAACTTTACGACGCATACCATATACTATTATGGTAGAAAATATAATGAGACAAAATAGCCATTCTATTCAATATTCATAATACAAGATTTGTAGCACTTTTACTATTTTTCATTAGGTGAAATTTGCGAGGCTAAAGAGTGTTCAGAGTATCAAAACGGTTGTTTTTTAAAATATTTATTTTATTTAAAAATTTTATCAAAATAATATATATATATATATTATTTGTTATAAATAATTTTTAACATTTGATGATCCAAAAATATATTTAAAAAAATTAAAACAAAAAAAATTCAAAATTTCAAGAAACATAATTTCAACCCCTATTGCTACCTAATGAATAAGTATTAACAGAGACTATTAATTACTAGCACATTAAATTTTTTTATCTTTTAAATATTTGAAGTTATGGGTATTATATTTGTTCTTGAATATAATTCATGAAGAAAAATGTAATGTTTAACAAAAACTTGAATAATCTACGTGCATGTCTAAAACTAGTGTGTGTGTGTGTGTGGTGTCCACTAGTCAGGGAGAGCATTCCTTGGTTCGGTTGGTTTCGACCCAAAAAATTAACCTAATTGAAATTTACAAATGTGGAGAGAATACAAGAAGAAAAGCAGGAGAATTGAGGGAATGCACAAGAGAGAAAGGAGACAGAGAGATCGATGGGCTGGCAGATGACCTGAGCAAGCTTTGTAGCATGAGAACCAACTCTACATAGTCGTTTCAAGCCTGCTAAGCATGCATGGTTTCTGAGATCAATTAGAATTCTATTTCAGAGATTGATCCTCTCTTGCCAGGGTCAATAATGCATGTACTCAGAGCATTGATCCTTGTCCTGTGAAAATGGATTTAGCATGTTAGATGAGATTTCTACTTTTGTTGTTTTTCCTTCTCTCCTTTTGCTGTCTCCGTAGCATATCCAATTTACTGCCTTCAATGTAGGCTGTCATTCATGCGATAAACAAATTCCGGCCCCGGACAGAGCATGAAAAGGATTTTCCCGATTTTTTTCTCCATGCTCCCCCGACTCTTGATTGTTCTTATAAAAGAGATGCTGAAAGTAGGGAGCCTTAGCCTTGTATTATAAAATACCACATAGTTTTAGAAATTTTCCTTTTTAATGAAATGCAAATATCATATTTTTAACGATCACATTACAAGACATCTAAAAATCTGCTTATCAAACACCTCTTTAAATACATTTCAGAAAACTGATTCAAAGAAGTAACAAAAATCTGCCCTAGCCTTGCACACGTTTCAGAAAATACCTGCAGGGTATACTATCAATGGCCTGAATTCATGGTTTCTATCAGCAACACTAGAGATCCTTTTTTGCTCTTAGTTTTGATGGCAAAGATTAAAAAGATGTGTGGGCTATAAGCCTAGAAGACACAACTTAAACAAGCATCTGCATCTGTTGAGTTCATGAATGGAACAATCCAACCCCTCAACGGAAACAGAACCTGCAACTCTAAGCTTCTGTGGTTTCTGACAAACTACTGGGCCCGTTTCTCTCAACATACTTGGGAAATTTTCAATGTACCATCTCAACTCTGAGAGAAGCATTCGGTGAAAGGAAAAATTGAAGCACATGGGATTAGGGTACTGCACGCTCATCATGTACTATGAACTTGACCGCTTCCAAGTCTTGACAGCGTTGTCCAGTAACCACTAACCACCCTTTGGTACAATACATGAAACTACTCCATCTCTCTTTTTTTTTTGCAGCAATTTCTATTCAAGTGAACTGAAGCTATTAACCCCGGCACCATTTCATATACGTCCACACAAGCTAGTGGAACATTTTTTGTTTTATGATGCTTATTAAGCTTGTAATTGAGTTGGCAAAGCACCAACCACTTTGAACAAAACATGTGTGGATGATATTGGTGTGCTATTGCAGTTTGACGTGTAAAAAGAATCCTGCCTAGAGGCAGACCCTTGTATCTTATCTTGGGTTGAAAGTGCAATCTCCGAGGAACCAAGAACGGCAGCTTCCGCGCTTCATCTTCCCTTCCATGATTGCTTTGTTAATGCAAGTCAAAGTTTAATTTTAAGAACTTTACATATTGTTTCTCTTTATGAAAGTTTTTATTGCAATAGCAATGGCCATGATACAAATTGTGTTTTGCAGGGATTGGGCGCTTCAGTGTTGCTAGATGATACTGAGAACTTTGTGAGTGAAAAAAGCTGGACCATTGAACTTGAACTCGTTAAATCTGATCTGGAATCTGTTTGTCCTGAAACGGTTTCTTGTGCTGATATTCTCGCAGTTGTTGCCACTGATTCTGTTCTTCTTGTGTGTTGCATTTTTGCCACTCTTCATGTTAAAAGAATATCTTACCATCTTTAAATGGTTTGAACTAACCTGAATTCTACTTAATCTGCAATCTGGTGGACCAAGTTAGGAAGTCCAGATGGGTAGGAAGGACAGCTTGAGTGCTAGCAAGGCAGCAGCGACTGGGAATACGCGTGCTCCAAATTCTAGTGTATCAACTCGTAGTGGCTTATTTTCAGAATGTCGGCATCACACGGAATGATATGGCCGCCCTCTCGGGTAATATGTTTCCTATCCTAATGCATGTCAGGACACTCCTGCCACCTGAAAACCACGGTCTAATTTTCAGAATGTCAGGACACTCCTGCAGAACCTTCCGTCTGACCAGTTCTTTGTAATAGAAGATGATCGCACACGTGAGATTGCAGAATCCTACAGGTGGATCCATTATTATTCTTTGAGGAGTACAAGAATTCCATGATGAAAATGGGAGGCTTGAGGCCGCTTAAAGGTTACAGGCCAAATATGTAGGGACTGTCGGCTAATCTTTCGGTTACTACTAGCGAGATGACAAGCTATATGCTGATAACTTGGCTCAATTTAGAAGCTTTATCCATAATCCATGAGGTTTATATAAACGTTCGATCGTGTAAAAAAAATACTCGAAAATTATAGTTTTATAATGTCCTAAAACGGTTGAACACCACTCGATTTTCTTTTCTGCTGTGAATCTAGTATAACCCAACACTAATAAAATAAAACTGGCAAAAAAAGTACAGCGCCTGGTGAATATTACTATTATTATTCATCAGCATCACTTGCGATCTCGGATCCTCAAGTGGGGCCAAATATGGGGGTTTATGTGGCTACAAGTGAATATTGGATCATAGGTAGCAACTGATATGTTATATAGGCAAGTCATTACCCCGTGTACTGATGGCACATAGGCATTTGCATTACAGCAACTGTTGAACAGTACATCGCCACAGCTAGTAAAGATTAAGCTGGAAAAACTGTTCAATAAACATCTCATTTAGCATTTAAAGCTCGTAGCAGTTGTTGCCGCTCCTGTCGGTTTGCCAGTGCTCTCACTTGGCATTTCAAGTAGCTGTAACTTTGCCCATGTGCAGCCTCAGATTCCTCTCTTCAAGTTCCTGGAGAAGAACGCAACACAACATGAGTAAGAGAACAAAAAACAACGAGCAAGACGAACAGAGAATTAAAAACTCTGAATCTGTTCCAAGGCACATTTAAGGGTGTCTATGCCATCTTCCAAAACAATCTACCACATCATGAGACTTGAATTGTCAGTCTCGTAAAAAAAATAATCCAAAGCAACCCAATGTCCCATGATCATGACCCACCAATCATGTTATCTTGGCAGTTTGCACACAAGTGCAATGCTGCAGGTGCTTTCATTCAGTTTCATCCAAAAGGGCACCTTGCAAGGACGAGTTACTAATTTTGATGTTCAGGCATAATTTTCTAGGTCTCCTTTGCACTAATTCCTATTTGCCTTGAGAAACTTTGGGTGAAAAGAAAACCATCCCAGAGTAATATAAAAATAGAAAATTATCAGAACCTGCTGGCTTATTCCTCCACATCCAATCCTGAGCAACTGGACGCCCCTGCAGCAAACAATGACCTTAGGAATGATCTATTATTACAGAAAAGATCCAAGGACATGGAAAAACACAAGGTACCTGGAAGCGTGTCGAATCATTGACTGAACTAGCTGCTGCAGGAAATTGTGTATAACTATGTTCCTGCAAAGTCAAAAAAAATCCAAAAGGCAGATGACAAAAAACTCCTAACAGGAAAAAGATAAACATGCAAAAGTTGTGTTCACGTACATATTTCCTTCCGTTTAAATCTTCAGTGAAAAAACAGATAGCAGAACATTTTCCACAGTTTTAATGAAGTCTAAATTCTAAAATGCGCCCGTGCAACAGGCATGGACTTGCATTCCATACAAGATACAAGATATTATAGGTTTAAAACTAAAAATCGTGCAGTTGCATGGTGTGGAGACCCAAATAGTTTCAGATTAAGGCTTGGTTGTTATTGTTTGTTTTAACAAGGGAGTAAATCTAACATATAAAAAGGCATCTTCTTGCATCTCCAATTTCATGACTTCTCGAGCAATTGTGGATAGCATGAAAAGCACATCCACCTAATGCAGAGCGCCATCTGCAACATTCCAATCAAAGCAAACTCCAGGGAATAAACCAGATTTAATACATGCAGGACACATTGATTTTTTGACAAGGGAACCAACAAAGATGGACGGGCTCAACCAAAAAAGTGCACCAGGGGCAATCTTTTTCATACAATGCAATCTACAAACAATCCAAAACTACACCAATCATTCCCTGGATTAACAGACAGGTCAAATTTCTTTGGACAACAAGACCTCTGGTGGGTGACAATACTTTCAATTATCATTGGGAATTCATATGAGTTTATGTAATACATTTACATTCTTCCATTTAAAATTTCTATGCAGTTATTATCTTACCACCCGCAAAATATGCAACTTGACACATTGTAATGGTATGTGGAATGGCCAGGCAAAGACTGAGGCTTAATTTGCTAAAACAGCCATACAACAACTAATAGAAAAATCAGTACTCAAAAGTAAGTACCCACAAAAGGAGGCTTTTAAGGCAGTCTCATTTTAAGACAGGCATTACTGTGACACATTAACAAATAACAAAATGCTTTATGATGACTGGTAATTATCTGAGCATATCTTGGTGACCCCTAACTTCAGTAGTGGTATACTGGAAGTTCATGATATGGAGTTAGCAAGGGGATATGATATGCACTATAATTTGGAACAACAATATAGACACTAACCGTAGAAGAAAAGGAAGGCTGTGGCTGCTGTTGCTGGTGGCGAAACTGTGTTTGAAGATGCACCTGTTGGGTTTGTGGCACTTGCTGGGTGGGCAAAACTTGGGGGTTTGTCTGTGGTTGAGGCAGTTGAACTGGAGGTTTTTGGTGCAGTTGCTGCTGTTGCTCAAATAATTTCAATTCTTCAGGCTTCTCCCACTGTCCAGTCACAGGGAAAATTAACAGCTAATTCAAACAATCAAGTGCCAACAAAAGAGCAAATCAACAATCAGTTGCTTACTCGGCTTTCATGAGTTACACCGTTATAATAGTACTTGAATCCCTCAGGGGATGTATGCTCAGTCCAATTACACTTTACAGGAGCTACAGTCTGACTCATAACACCTGCAGTAGGAGCAGAAGTAGATGGAGGCAAATCTACAGGAAGCGGAGTGCTGGCAACTGCTTGTGGAGGCCACTGAGAATGTGAAGGCAGGCAGTGCTTTCAGCATATAATCATAATAACACAAGTTTAACAAGCAAAGGGAAGTACAACAGCAAACACGGGATTGAGAGAAAATAGTATAATTTCTTAGATGGGCAAATTAGTGCAGCATCCTAACATGAGAAACTGGAATTTGGGTTTTCACGAAGTGAAAGGTGCCCACAAAAAGACAAGTGGTATAAATGTATGTAAAATATCATGGGCATTAACAGGTCAGACAGATAAAATTTTATCCAACGCAAACACCCAGCAACACTTTCAAGTTCAAGTTTACTTGTGATCAGAACTACTTTTCCAGCAACCAAAATAATGTTTCCAGCTTTCGATAGCAGTTTTAACCAATGACATCAAGCAAATGATCTAGAGCTGTATGCACATTAAACCTTGCAGCCCAATACATGACTTTTACCAAAATTTGAAGAGAAGTGAGTAATGAATCTAGGATTTCCCGACCACTACACAGCTCTTTACCCTCTAAAAGCTTATCGTACCTGCTGTTTTGGAGCCTGGGGACTCTGTTGCAGTGTGCTCTGGTTTGATGGTTGCATCATCTGCAACTGTTGCTGCAGCTGGGAAAAAGCCTGTTGAGATGACTGAAAGCTTGCTTGCAGGGTTTGAGTTTGTTGTGACAGCATCTGAGCTAACTGAGAAGGGGACTGCTGGAGAGGCTGATGTAGTTGCTGCTGAATAGGTGCAGGCAATTGCTGTTGATTTATTGCTACAGACATGGAGTGGGGGGCTTGTAGTGCTACAGTTGATGAGATGCCCTGCTGGATCTCAGTTTGAGAAGCAGGCAACTGTCTTCCAAAGCCAATCATATGCTGTGATGGCAGTGCTTGACTGAAGGGTGTTTGACCAGTAGTAAGCGAACTCTGTAGCTGACTGACATGAGAAGTCTGTGTCTGAGGATAGGAAGATGCAGCTTGAGCATGTAGTTGAAGGGAAGGTGGCAAGTGCTGAGGCGATTGAAGTGGTTTCTGCAGAGGTGATATTTGCTGGCTAGCAAGGGGGAGATGCTGCAGCGACTGGTTAACAGTCTGAAAAATAAAAACATGTAGACAATATTTGTTAGTCTAGGATGACAATGAGAAGCACATGCAGGCCTCAATAAGTGTCTTCACGTGCCCATGATGCAGCAGGAGAAACTGTCAATCCTCAAAGTTCTGTAAGAATAGAAGTAACAGTGTCGAACCATGTGGGTATGGGGTCTGAATTGCTAAAGCTAGCAACAAGAAACATATGCCTAGAATTAAACAAAGGAAACTAGTGCGCAACAAAGGAGGCAAGTTTCTCATAAGAAGATATTCAATATACCATGCAATCAAAGATTATACATGTCAAGAAAAAGACTGCCAACTCTATGAATCTCTAAGTGGGATATGTGACAAGAAAAGGGGTATTTTATCAAAAGTGAACATGATCAGGTGATCAATATACCATCCAATAAAAAAAATTGTTTTGTAAGTAAAAGATACAGTCAAAACAAAAATTAATCATGGGTAAGAGAAAATGCTAAAGAGTTTCAACGTATCAGATAACTGCAAATAGTCTTACCTGGTTTAAAGGCATTGCTAAGTCACCAGACCTAGGAGGCAACTGATTCCCAAAACCATGAACACCAGCATTGGAGGAAGGACCCATATTCTGGGGACTCATTGGAAGCCAAGCATTAGGGGGGATATGGTCACCCATAGGATCCCCTAAATTCGGTGGCGGTCTAACAAAAGTGAGCATGAAAGCAATAATGTCAAAAAAATAGATAAATAGAGAAGAAGCTGAAGTGACAGGTTATTTTATCAGAATGTTAAGGGAAAATTTACCTAAGCCCTGAAGCTTGAAATCTTGGGCCGACACCTGGACTACCAAATGCAGGACCACCTCTGGGGAAAAAAAAAAACCTCCAACATTTATTTTGTGAATTTCATTCAAAATGTAACAAGAAATGTACAAATAATCCAGAGTGAAAGATGATCACAGCTGAAAAACCTTGAGTCTCCTCCAGGCCTGGGCCTCTTAGGATCTGCAAACCGGACAGTTAATGGTTGCTCACAACCCTGAACAGTTCAGAAAATTGAAGTAAAAAGGTGACACTTAATATTATATTCAGTAAACCTAACATCATAAAAGCAGCAAGCACCCCTTACTCTCATTGTATATATTCCGTTAAGACCATTAATAGCTGCCAATGCCATGTCTCTATGGGAGTATTTAACAAAACCACAACCTTCAGAATGAATTCAACAGGAGAATCAGCAGTCAAAAGTTAGAAACATGATGGTATTAGCTTCACATAGTTAAGAGGATAAAGAAAAGGAAGTGCCACGAAGAATGCACTGAGGAGAAGCATCAACCCTGCATGCTGTCACATAAAATGTTGGCCAATTGTTTACTGAGATATAGACTGAAAATACCAACCATCCCTTATTGTTATGTAGATAATTTAGAAAGAGAACAATAACAATCTAATTTGCTCCACAAATACCTAGAAAAAAATATGTGGCATCTAAGTTGAAAAGAAAATGAATTCAAATACAGGAATATTATGTTTCTTAACATGAAATAAGAGTTAAGGGCACACCACGACTCTGCTTCATTTCATCACGCATAAGGTAAACATCTTCAACCCGACCATACGGTGTAAAAATCTGAACAAAGAAACACTTATTATTATACACATGCCTAGAAAGAAAAAGTAAACTGAATAAACGAAATTCATATATGCATCGAACTATGAGGGAATGGTATAGAAGGTATATCCACTCATCAGATAAACCAACAAACTGTTAAATATTCACTAGAAGAGAATAAAGCATTCATTAAGAGGGAGAGAGGAAGGCAAGCTGTCAGAAGAATGGCAAAACAATAAACAACCAAAAGACATGTGACATACTTCCTCAACTTCCTTTTCTGTAGCCTGTTTGTTCAGTGAACCAACAAACAACTTGTACTCAACTGCACCTACCATACAAAGGAAAAAATCAGGGAAGGAAATTAGAAATAAAAACATATTTGCATGTGTTCTGTCCTGTTAAAAACAAGTTTTAACTGTTCAAGGAACACAGCACCTAAAAGAGAATTTGCCAATGGAAAATATTTGATCCAAGATAGTAATGAAGAACAGGAAATGTCCATTTCATAAAAGTTTTGAAAAGTTAGCAAACCTAAGAATGTTTCATAGAGTAGATTCAACATGTAAGAAACAGATCAAACTTCGGAAACTTGGAAATCTCAGTTAAGTCATTGACAATTACCAAGGCGCTCTCGTTCTCCGTCAGCATATCTAACTTGGATGGGACCCACACCCTGGAAAACAAATGTTTAACATGTGAAACTGCTATAATGGTCCACATAATTGGAAACCAAGCAAAGGAACATAACTAACCCCAGGCAGAGTTCGTTGATTGTGCAAAGCTCTGATGGCCCTATCAGCTTCTTCTGAGGTTGCATATTTTATAAAACAACAGCCTGCATGAGTGAAATGTTTTTAACCTGATTTTCATGGTTACTTACACCTTCAAACAGTGGTGTATATGCCATTAAATCAAAATGTAAAAAACATATGCCAGCACTCTTATGCATTAAACCACTGCATGTCAACATGCAGATTATTGTTAGGAAAAAGAGTGCTCCAATACTCAGCTAGAGCATTGCAGCTTTAGATCCATAAATATAATTAGCTATTATTATTAGAAGTAATGAGCTCTTAGGACTGATTGAATGATTCTAATCTAAAGGGGTTTGAAAAAGCATGAGGAAACCTGAAGGCACACTTGGGTAAAAAGCATAAAAAATGGAAAAGTGGATGTAACAGATGTTCTTCCCGCATTCTTTTGCAGCACTCATGGCATAAAGAATGTCAATCATGAATTAGTCCACAATGTTCTCTCAAACAATATAATTTGCTTAAAGACTAACAACAAATAAACCAAACAGAGCGCATATGTGGGAAATCATCAGGTCTTAGGCCAAAGGTCTCACGTGTAGCCATTTCACTGGTCAACATAACATGACAAAAAGTAGAGTACTTATAAAGGAGTTTAGAAATAACAACCATAATAGATAACAGCAGCATGGCAGTAATAGCATGACCAAAACCATATAAATCAACAACTTATGCACAAGCCAAATAGTGTTTGATGATCACAAGGTCAATGATCACTTCAAATCATGTTCGTCAACTAAAAAAAGGAACATAAGATCTCCCCTGCACTCCAGTATAAAAGGTCTGTAGCACTGGTAGTTAGTTATCTCAAACATGCACCAAGTAAAATGACATCCAAAGTGCGTTCTCCATTTTGGTCTCAAAATCTTACAACTCGGTAAGTCTCTGCATACATAGGGCCCCAATCTAGAACAGACAAATGTACCTCCTCCAAAATAAAGATGATAAATGTACATGGAATCAATCGTGTTCTTCATTTGGCTCTTTTTGTGCAAAGAATAAGCTAGTGTAGAGCATAACCATGAGACTTCTAAACATACAGCACATCCAGGCTACTATCACAGCCAGTCTACTAAGAACTCAAATGTCACAGACATGCACATTCAAATTCCCTGCTGCAGTAAAATTAATAGATAACTTATAACAGATAAAACCCTTCTCGGCTTCATATTTTGTTTAATCAAACACAACCAGGTGCATCTAGAAAGAAGCCATCTGTCTGAGCTACATTATCAAGTCATCTTGGAGACTGGGTAAATATGGATCATCGCACATAACAGGGAGAATGGCACAACCAAAATGAAACAGAAACAGGAAAGGTAATATAGGATACACCAACATAAAAGAAAAGGATTGATGAGCCATCACCACTGGACAAGACAACCTTCAAAGTGTTCTGCCAAAACTCTTTGAAACATTCACAAAGTACAGCACACAAAACAGACTGAGAGCAAAAGGCCATTGTTTGATCACAAATGCTAGCGATGGCTGCTGCAAGAGGGTTCTTGCATGAGCTTGAAACAATTCAAATGATAAAGCAATAAATTTTATACAAACTCTCTCACCATACTGCAAGGTCAATTTTGCAAAATTTGAGGAGCAGTACATCAATTGGGACTAAGACTCCTATGTGACCACCTTACAGGTGGCAGTAGTGGTGCCCCACTTCAACCATAGCAATCAACCAAGTTTGTAGCATCAACTTTCAAACAATTTTGATAGATAAAAAGAATGAAGTTAAATAACACCGGAGAGCAAATAGCCAAACTGGTGGGTGGCCAAAACAAGCTCTTATCTAATCGACACTAATATGCCTCACTGTATATGGACCCTGATCTGTTATTTAAACTATCTACCTGATTCTATTTAGGAATATATAACCAGGAATTCATCATGAACCTCTCGTGCTTAGCCACTAGAGCACAATAAAAAAAAACTAATACAAAACCCCTGACACAATAATATACAGCTAAGAAATTATTGCATTCATGTGTCACCAAACTGCCATTTGATTGAGTTCTACAAACATGGCACATACCTGGTAAAAAAAATAAAAAAAGAACCTTTAGTACCTAATAAGAAACACAACAACAAAAAATGTTAAGGGCAGAATGCTATATAGCACATCATCCACAATTGCCACACCATGACCATCACAATCTCATTCAAATGCAACTAGGTAAATAATGAAATGATTTCTATTAACCAAAGCAATGGAGGTCACCACATAATGAAATTGAATATGACATTATAACTAATCACAAGCTGCTAGCAACCACCAAGCACAAACTTTAATAATTAAACAAAACCAAAGCACTGGAAGAAAAATCCTTACTTATCAATATTGCACTCTACCTCACAAGCATGGTTAGAACAGCAAGACTAGGAAATGGTCCCCAAATTTAAACATTCAATTTATTAGACCCTCGGTTACATGAAATCAACGAGTTGGCTTTTGATAAATAGACCATGGAAACAACAACATACACACACTTCAACCCAAACCATAAGCATACAAACCAAAGGGATACACATCATACATGCCTGCCACAACATTAGTAATACAAACCAAAGGGATATACATCATACACGCCTGCCACAACATTGGTAAGTGCGCTGTCTTATTAAGTATAACTGTTAAGTTCTAATCGAACACAAATAGGAGCCAAACCATGAGCAACAAGCGTCTTACTACCACAACCCAACCACAAAAATAAGCTCCACGTTATATTCAACCAACAATCAAACAAAAAGCTTCCCAAGATATTTCCACATAACGAAGCTTTAACGTCCATCTCACAAGCAATAAGCTTATATTTCTTAAAAAACACATCACATGTTAATTTTCAAGATACTACTGCAACTGCTGGCACATCCATGTTCAACAAAACAGAACAAAGCCAGAAACCTCGAAGTACAGCACAAGGCAACATTCACATTACATTCAGACAATATTCATCTTATATCCATCATCTCATATCATGGAATGGGGAAATAATCAGACGATCACCATAGACAATATTCATCCCATAAGAAATGGCCTATCACTCATATTTCCAGAGTAGCTTTGGAGTTTGGAGGGATGCATAACCGACAACCACGGCTCATTTAATGCAGTAACCAACCACGTCCAACTAACAATCCAACTGCTAACCATCTCATTTGACAGTGCAAAAAACGATATCAACACCATTCAAAGTGGACAGCTCCCAGTTTGCCAAGAAAAAAACCATAAAAAATCCTTAAGATTATATCATGTTTAACACCATTAGGAGAGTAACAATTAAATATTTTCTGGTGTCACTATGAACAAAAGATGTCCTTATAAACATCCTGACAAAAAAATGCTACAGTTTGGTAATAGACATCCACATTACAGAACACTTATTGGGTAATACTCTCACTGCAGCAGCCACTATGACGAGAGGAGGATCTAATCATCTTCAAGTTCCAAACTGCTATAGAAAACTGTTTTTAAGTAGGTTTGCATGTGCTGTCTTCATGTTTTGACAGGACGAAGACAAAAAAGGGGACCAAAACCAACAAGCCCGAAACTTGTTGCAAAAATAAACTGAGATGAAAGATGAGAATACTTTGCTCCCATCAGCCTCTTAGAGACCTGAAATAAGATACATAGGAATCACAATTACTTCATTTAAAAATAGCAGTTTACATACCTTGTTGCTGTCCTGTTCTCTTGTCTTTGATCAATGCAACCTCTATCACGTTTCCATGTTCTTCAAACAAGGGGCGAATCTGGCATCAAATCAGTTAAACTACATTAAGATGGCACAAACATGACACCATAAAGTAAAATTTCCTGCCCAATAAAGTTGAAGATAACCAACAGCAAAAAGACACAAATCAGCATCGTTTATGGTAAGACACTAGCCACAACAAAAAGTGGAGAGTACTTGTGCACAGATACATGTACAAGAGGTTTCAAGTGCTTTCTTCAGGGTTCAGTATAAGTCTAATTATAATATTTCATGCATCAACTAAATAACTTACATCCATTTCAGTAGCTGTCCTTGGAACAGAACCCACAAAGAGCTTTGCAAAAGCAAAACCACTACGACCACCACCACCATCAAACCTATCTGCAAAATACAAATTTATTAACATCTGAACAAGAAAAGACAAAAAAAACACATAATTTAACTTTAATGACATGATTAGCACAAAATAAGAGCAATCAAATTAATTTAAATTGCCATTCAATTCCACCAAAACTACACGAATAAACACCCAATTCCCAAATTAAGAAAAACAATAATTAAATTACCATTCAGTTCCCACTAAAACTAGACATCTAAAACCCAATCCCCAAATTAAACAACGAAATTGAGTTAAATTTCTTTTCAACTTCATAATAAAAGCACACGAACAAAACCCAGATCTCCGAATTAAACACATATCAATTACCAAAACAGAAATTAACAGAAAAACGTTTCAATTTTTAACTAAACAAAACTTTACCAGGCGAGCTTCCGTGAAACCCTCGTTTGCGCCCGGAAATATTCTGGGGTGGCAGGGGCAACGGAGGCTGCACTTGATAATTAGGCACAAACCCCCCACCTGCACCGCCCATCGGCCTAAACCCCCCGTCACCACCACCACCCATGGGCCGGAATCCACCATCTCCACCTACACCACCACCCGGAGGACTATCAAACGAGCGCCTCCCCCCTCCACCGCCATGGTAATTATTAGGGCTACGGCGATTGTAATTGCTATAATTGTTGCTGTTGCTGTTGCTGTTGCTGTTGCTGTTGCCGTTGTCAGAGTAGCGGTTTATAGGACTGTCGGAGAAGCGGGAAGGGGCATCGGAGAAGCGGGAGGGGCGGCGGTTAGGGTACGAGGAATCTTGGTTGTCGATGGTGTTGTTATAGCTGCTTGTGTTGTAGTTGTAGTTGTCGTTGTCGTTGTCGCTGTCGCTGTAGCGGTCTCCTCCCCTGTGTCTGTTCATTGATAATTTAGAGGGAAAAACCCTAATTTTGGTAAACCCTAATTCAGTGACTTGTGATTTTGTTGAAAGAGGGGGGAAAAGATTTAGGGAGGGAAAAGGAGATATGAGAGTGACAAAACTGGACTGAAGAATTTTCGTTTAGGAGTGGAGAAATTTCGTTTTAGTTTGTAAGACAACCATGACTTATGGTCAAAAATCATTATGGTCCCTCACGTATTGATATGCAGTCTGGTCAGCCTTTTTTTTATGTAAAAACAATGCCGATGAGTCACGAGCTCTGAGAAAGTTAATGCAATAGGCCAACATGAAAAAACAAATGGTATTTAGAAAATAAATAATTATTAATAGTACCAAATAACCTTATTCATTGCAGAGACTTGAAAAAAAAAATTAAAGATAGCTCTTTAGTTGCAGGAAAAGTGTTCTTGTACCTGTTGGTATTTCATTTGTCATTTGATTTAAATGACAAATTATTTATTGTCTACATTTACATTTACATTTACATTTACATTTATACAGTAGAAATAAAACAAAAGGGATAAAGTGTGTGTTTGGTATTGTAATGCAGTATGATTTTTAAAAGTATTTTTAAATTAAAATAAATAAAAATAATATTTTTTTTTATTCATGTATCAAAATCATTGAAAAATAAAAAATATATATACATTGAACAAGTACCTATTTTATATTAAAACATTTGATTTCACAAGTTTACTAATGTTCTTGCAATGATGATGAGAATATGGTTTTTAAATCTGATCTAGTCTAAAACCCGGATTAGAGTTTTGATCAAGTCACTGGATAGTTCAAATCAATTTTTTTAAAAAAAATAATCAAAACAGCATTATTTTAATAAAAAATAAAAAATCAACAAGTTACAATCAGGTTTTTTATAAGGTCACTCCAGGTTTTTTCTTTTCTATTTTTTAAAAACTCGGCCCGATTCCAGCTTCGGTTAGCCGGCTTTTGAGTCAACCCACCGAGTCAAAGACCGGATTCCAAAACTATGAGTGAGAGTGTGACATTATCAATCAATTTCCTTTATGATAATAATAAAAAAAAAGCTAGCAATATTACTATCTACCCATGAATAGCAATTTAAATGATGAAAATTAAAATTATAACTTCATATAATTCGTGTGAAGGGTCAGTACTGAAACCTTTAATTTTAATGTTCATGATGTTGTATACTTTAAAAAATGTCTAGAAATGTGATAATAATTGTTTTTTTAATGTTTTTTTGTTTAAAAATATATTAAAATAATATTTTATATATTCTTAAAATTATTTTTAATATTAATATATCAAAATAATATAAAAACATAAAAAAATAAAAATAAATTTTAATTAAAAAAAAAAAACACTTTCAAAACATAAAACAAACATACCCCTATACAGGCAGCACACGTCGCTATCTCACCGTAAATGAGAAGTAGAAGGTTCGATTGGATAAAGGTAAGAGATTCAGGGGTTATTTTGACCCATCGTTAAGACTCGAGAAAGCTACAAATGATTTTCTGATCCAATGATTACAAACGGCTTTGCATGTCTCTGGGCTAGTCTTTGTTCGAGAGCCTGGTTTCGAAATGGATATTTTTGTGGGTTCACTTACTTTAACTTGGATCCTGGTGCGGTTTCATGTTACAATGGGCTTTAGGGTTGCGTTTCTAGTCAAGGAAAGATCGAACTAGAGACAGAAACTTTGCCTATATATTTTTTTTTTCCTGCTCCTGCGTGTGCGTGTTTCTTTATCAAATTTCCAGTCCAGACAGAAACTTTCTTCCAAGAGCAGAAGAAATTTAAAGATTTTATTTTCCAACTGAATTCTTTCTAGTTGCTGCGTGATTGAACATTTCTGGTTTGACGAAACGAATTCATGCCCCTGTAGCAAGTCTCCACAAATCAAAGGGACTTGAAGCTCGGGGGAGTGCAGATATGACCTTCAATTAAAACTTTCTTTCATCTTCACTGTTTTCAAACGTTGCCAAGGCCACTTCTGAAGCTGCATATCATAAACCACGTTCCCTCTCTTCTTTCAGATTCTCTATCTGGGAATTAGAGATTCTCAAAATCTTTAGCAAGGTGCCTTCTTGAAAAATGGAAGTGATCAGTGTGTTTGGCATTGCGGTAGCTGTTGTGGTTGTGGTTTAAAAAAGTTGTTTTATAAAAAGTACTTTTAGTTGAGTTTGGTTTGAAAAAATAGGTGTTTGGTTAAAACTGTGGTTGAAATTGAAGTTGAAGAAAAAATAGTTTAATATGTTTGGTTAAAAATGATTTTAAAATTGAGGTTATAAATAATTTTAAAAATATATATTAGTACTTATGATTTTTAATTTAAATATTGTAGATTTAACTATTGCTATTTTATCATGAAATAAATCATACTTTATATAAAATTTTTTATTATTCCATAAAACCATTTATAATTTCATTACATACGAAATACATCAAACAAAAACTATATTTTTTTAATATTTTTAGCATGTAATAAAATTAGATAAAATATTATCAGGTATAAATTTCACTCTAAACTAATTTATTTCTTTTAAAATGTAAAAAAAAAAAAAAAACGCAGGCAAGTGAACAGTGCAAGAGAATTGAACTGTTCACTGGTTTTGAGTGAACAGTGCAGTTCTCCTGCACTGTTCACACGAACAGTATACAATATATACTGTTCATGTTAATTGCACTGTTCGTTGAACAGTGCAATTAACATGAACCAGTGAACAGTAAAGTGTTTATCTTTTTTACTGCATGTGCCCCACTTAAAATCTGCGTTTCTAACACGAGGAATGAGAAGCAGCGAATTCATGCTTTTTCTCTACTGTCCATGTAATTACATTGTTCAATGAACAGTGTAATTACATTAACAGTATTTTCGTATATAGTTGACATAAACAGTGCTGGGAGTTGCACTGTTCACTCAAGAAAATAGTGAATAGTGCAATTCCCTTGCACTGTTCACTGCCTGCGTTGTTTTTTTTTTTTAGTGTGTTAGTTTTTTAATATTTTTTTTAAAAAAATTAGTTTAGAGTTAATTTTATACCTGATAATATTTTATCTAATTTTATTACATGCTAAAATATTATGAAAACTGTAGTTTTTATTGGATGAATCTCGTACGTAATGGAATTATAAATTGTTTCATGAAATAATAAAAATTATATTTATAAAAGTATGATTTATTTCATGATATAATAGCAATAGTTAAATCCACAATATTTAATTAAAATCATAAGTACTAATATATTATATTTAAAATTATTTTATAACCTCAATTTTAAAAGTATTCTTAACCAGACACATTAAATTACTTTTTTTCAACTTCAATTTCAACAACAGTTTTAACCAAATATCAATTTTCTCAAACCAAACTCAACTAAAAACACTTTTTATAAAACAACTTTTTTTAAACCACAACCACAACAGCTACCATAATACCAAACACACTCTAGTTGGTCTAGCTCGTCTAAATGTGAAGAGGTGAAGCTTGTATTCTTTATGGTGCATAAGCTAGTGCTCTCAGGATACTTGTATTATCGAGTTTATAGCTTCACTTATTTTTGTTTAACATGGATGTGGAATGAGCAAGTAAATCTTAGAATTGTTTTACACCGTACACTTTCAATAAACATTGACCATATTGCTTGATGGTGAAACAGATCCTTGGTATGTGCTTATGCATTGTATCTACTGAAACTTTTGAATCAGCTCGTGATCGCTTGAATGTAATTCAAGGCTTCTTTTTGTTAGGAAGGAGGATGGCTATAGCCCGTGGCGGAGTTAGATTATGTTTAGTATTGTGATAGTTATTGTAGTTGTGATTTGAAAAAAAATTATTTTTATAAAAAATACTTTTAATTGAAATTGATTTGGTATTTATGTATATTTAGTTAAAATTATGGTTAGAATTAAAGTTAAATAAAAAGTAGTTTAACATATTTGGTTAATAATGCTTTTGAAATTAAAAAAATATTTTTTAATATATATTAATATTCATGGTTTTTAATTTAAATATTATAGATTTAACTATTGTTATTAATATCATGAAATAAATAATACTTTATATAAAATATTTTTCATTGTAATTTCATCACATATAAAATATATCTAACAAGAACAATAGTTTTTTGTTTAACTTTAATTCCAACATCATAAAATATAATTAAGAATAAATTAACCAAATCAATTCTGCAAATGCTACTCAAAGCGATCTCATAGTGCTTTGAATAAAAACAATTTTTTTTCAAATCAAACTACAATAAAATTACCAAACATAATCTAACTCCCAAAAGAGACCACGCCACGGGCTATAGCCATCCTCCTGCAGAGATCCTAACAAAAAGAAGCCTTGAATTACATTCAAGCGATCACGAGCTGTTTAATTAAAAGCTACAGCTTACAGCCATGTAATCAAACAGCACATTTACCTTGAAGAAAGGATCTGCTCTCTGTTTCACCATCAAGCAACATGGTCACTGGGGGATGTTTCTTGAAAGTGTGCGGTATAACGTGCTAGCTCAAGCATTCTAAGATTTACTTGCTCATTCCACATCCATGGTTTAAACAAAAATAAGTGAAGCTATGGTTGTAGGTTTTAGACTCGACAATACAAGTATCCTGAGAGCACTAGCTTTGCACCTAAAGAATTGTACAAGCTTCACCTCTTGCACATCCTTAAACAGAGCTAGACCAACTAAGCACGAGAAAAGGAAAGGAAAATAACCAGACAATCAATTCTGTGTAGATTGCCTGCGATTCATATTCCCATAATAGCTCTTGATAGAGTACACAATAAACAATCATACCCCATTTTTTATTCAGTAACAACAACCAAGCCTAGCTCATTAGTTTCCTAATTAATCAAATATATTACAAATCAACGGTTAATAAAAAGCATTCCAACAAAATGGCGGTGCTACTCGTGATACAGTTGTAAGCTAGAGAGCCCCTTTTTTGTCTTTCTTTAGGCTTTCGGTCCATTTCGCTTTCTTTGTTCCCCCCCTCTCTCGCCCCTAACATTCCCTCTCCTCTCACAACTCCGAGCTCCCGCGCATTTCCCATAAAAATCAAACCGACTCTACTCTACTCTATCTCATCAATCAACTCAGGTATACTTAATTCATCACCAACCCTTTTTAATTTTTCTCGAAACCCTTTATTTCAGTGGAGAACATATTATTAAGGTCTAGTTATGCTCAAATTTCGTTCGGCTTTGATTTATCTAACTTGTTTTTGTTTTCCGGATGATTTTATGGTTTTTAGGAGAGTCAGTGATTATGACCGAGGAAATTGTTTTTAGAGTTGATGGGTCTCGCTGTATAATATCAATCGGTTTGACTTGATTGTTTTTTTATAGTGAAAATGGATATCGACTCTAAGCTCGATGGATTTGATGCTAAGTCTGGGGATGAGGGCTCATCATCAATGCAAGTAGATTCCAAGGTATATGATTTTGGCTACAAAATTCTTATATGTATTTAAGATAGTAATACAAACTGAGTCACCGTACATATTTAAGAACATAGTAGTCATTTTTTCTGTTTGGTAATGGTGCTGCAGAACCTGGATATTTTTATCCAATTCCCAAACTGTGCACAACCTGTATTTGTTAATTGAAGATTACTTGGATTGTTTTGGCTGTGAATTGAGAAAATAAGCTCAGTTTTTGTTTCTTGAAAAATTGTTTGTGTTATTGGTTTCTCATTGTTTGATTTTTTGATATGAAGGGAACTGCTGAAGAAAAGGATGAATTAACTGACTCAATGAATAAATTGAATGTGGAAACATCGTCATCTGGGCAGGCGGGACATTCATTCAGAAGAAAACCGGTTATCATCATCGTTGTTGGAATGGCAGGTAATCTAGCAAGTTTGTTGAACAAGTGCTATTCTGTGTACAAAATAAATTCAAGTGTCCTTTAATTTTACTACACATAACATCTGATCATATATGTATTGCCGTTTTGTATTACAATAAATAATACAGGAGGACTTTACATGCGAGATCTAGAAGCATATCTATCCGTAGCATATGTAATAAGTGCACTATGGTTTGGTTCTTTAGCAGATCTATTATTAATGTTATCGCGTTTCAATAATCCCTGCTGCCTGCGCTTTTGTCAACTCGTATTCATAACTTTGTTACTGTATTTGGACAGGGAGTGGAAAAACAACTTTTCTTCACAGGTTGGTTTGCCACACACAAGCTTCAAGGATTTGTGGTTATGTGCTCAACCTTGATCCTGCTGTGATGACTCTCCCCTATGGTGCAAATATTGATATAAGGGACACCGTTAAGTACAAGGAAGTGATGAAGCAGTTTAATCTTGGACCAAATGGCGGAATCCTGACATCTCTTAACTTGTTTGCAACAAAATTTGACGAGGTAAAATTTACCTGCAGCTTTTCTTCCTTGGAAGGGCTCATTCTTATCCTCCATTACATATTGTCTGTGATTTATTCTTACCATCTTTACTGAAACCTTACCACTATTAACTTGAATGAAAATTTCAGTTGGCAATTGAGTAGTCAGTTGCACAGCTATTTTCATCCTGATAGACAGCAGTCTATGTGTTAACTAGTGGGTAGCAATTTTGGGCAAGGGTATTGGACAGTTGGAACCTGCCTTGCAATGCTATTTTTCTGCATGCAGACCTTTTCACGGCGAGTTTCAGACCATTCTTATAATTCCAATACTTCCTTGCTTTTTTAATCACATTTTCAGGTCATTCAAGTCATTGAGAACCGAGCAGATCAGCTTGATTATGTTCTCGTGGATACGCCTGGTCAAATTGAAATATTTACTTGGTCTGCTTCTGGTGCTATCATCACAGAAGCTTTTGCTTCAACCTTTCCAACTGTGGTTGCTTATGTAGTTGACACACCTCGTTCCTCAAGCCCAGTAACTTTCATGAGCAATATGCTTTATGCTTGCAGCATACTCTACAAGACACGGTTGCCTCTTGTGCTGGCGTTCAACAAAACTGATGTGGCTCAACACCAATTTGCTTTAGAGGTATAACTTTTTTCCTTTTCTCTTGATGTATCATTACTGGCATTTTTCTTATTTGGAAAAGAAGTACTTAAAAACTGTTGGATGGAGTTGGAGGCCTAGCTAGGATGCAATAATGCTCAAGTGATTTTGGGCTTAAGCCCGTGGGATGCATAACATGTTCAACAATTTTATCAATTAAATAGCTGAAATAATATTTGTAGGGAAATTTTCATCATGCCAGACTTTCCAATATTTTCCAGTCCAATTATGATTGAAGTTTGATAACCATGTAGGGTTGGTTTCAGAATTAAGGATCATTGAAAACAGTGTTGTCAAGGGATCTGAAACATGGCCAAACAAGAAGTGTACTGAAAATTTCAAGGTTTTCAATCAGATCCCTAGCTTTTAAGGGACTGTTTTTGACATTAGAATCAATTTTTTGTAGCATTGCTTTCAGAAGTCAATTTCTCTAGATGTTTCATTTTTCTTCAGTGTTCTCTATTTAGGAGTGTTGCTCTTGAGTTTTCATATGTATTGTTAGGTTATGATCTTTGCCACTTATTTTCACAAGACTCTTGTTCTGAGTGTTATAACTTGTGCAGTGGATGGAAGATTTTGAAGCCTTTCAAGCAGCAATGAGGTCAGATGATTCACACATGTCTACTTTTGCTCAAAGCCTTTCCCTTGTGCTCGATGAATTCTACAAAAATTTGAGATCAGTTGGGGTCTCTGCTGTTTCTGGAGCTGGAATGGATGCCTTCTTTAAGGCTATCGAAGCCAGTGCTGAGGAGTATATGGAAACCTACAAGTATTTCCTTAAGCCCCCAACTCGATAAATATTGTTGTTTTGATCAATTCTTTACTCTCAACTACCATTGTTTTGCTTTTGCTTGTCTAACCCATGGATCTTGATGGTTTTAGGTCTGATCTTGATAAGAGACGGGCAGAGAAGCAACAAATGGAGGAAGAGCAGCGAAAACACAACATGGAAAAGCTGAGGAGGGACATGGAACAATCCGGGGGACAGTCTGTTGTTTTGAGCACTGGTTTGAAGGATAAAGCTCAGAATGATAACATGGTTGAGGAGGATGAGGACATTGAAGATGATGATTTCGAGACGTTTACTGACAAGGAAGATGTTATAGACGAGGATGAAGATGAAGAGGTGGGCAGTTTCTCCTTCTAGTGCTAAGGTATTGCTAGCACAAGTTAGTTTATGGGTAGGACTTTTTACTGGACTTCTAGGAATTGGATGCTAAGTACTCGTTTGAGAATCACCAATTTGGTTGTAGCTGTGGCTTATAAGTGTTTGGTAATGATTTAAAACTAATATCACAACCCCTTCCATGTGTTATTTTCAGAAGCTACAATTTGTAGCTTTTCAAAAGCCACATCCACTGCCCCGGCTTTCCCGAATGGACTTATGTTAGATGACATCTCCTGTGTTTTCCACGGGTATTCTTCCCTAAAGTTGACTTCACGTATGCGCATGTGTTTCGAATCAGCCATCTGCATCGTTGACTGCAAACTTGTTTTAAGAAGATCTACCAAAAAGAATTCTCCAGATTAAAAACCATGTATGATTTGGCTGTTGATGTCGCTATGGGCTACGGACCTGAGGACTAAGTCCAAATTATGAGCGCATTTGGAAATTCATAACTAATAGAAATAAAGACACAATGGCCAATATCCAATAATGAAGGGAAGGATACGATTCATAAAAAGAACTCTGCAAACTCTTGTTGCCATGACCGCCCTCATTTGGGGAAAAAAACAGAGGAAATCAGTTAGTTCTTTGTAAAACAAGATTGACAGAGGGGAATTTTGTAGAATTTAGTAAAGGATGGTCCTTGTTTCTTTCTTTCTTTCTTTAAGACGTATCACCATGGTGAATTTTTACTGGTTTCCATACCTTATACAGCCTTTTTCTTAGTTCTTTAAGTTTGAAATGGTACAGTGACCCACATTTATTGCAGGTTATTTGAAGATTAGCATCTCGAATATGACCAACATAATCTTCAAGGAAAGGACTCAAATGTGATCAACAGAACCTTCAAGGCAAGGACAGCCACCTCGCACTCCTTATTGTGATGACAGTGATGCGTGCATTGTGCTTAATTCAAAGGATATTGCATGTGTTACGTACAGCGGGAGAAATGACGGATAAGTTTCACGGCTGGTATATATGCTGGGCAAGTATCATCACTGGGCGACTTCCTGCAAATCAAAGCTAAGGTGTAATGCAGCGACCGAGTTCAGGTTATTCATACACTTCTGCTTTGGCTCAAAGCCCCTCCCTGGAAAATTTAAGGTCAGCTGGGGTCTCTGCTGTTGTAATTTGGAGCTGGAAGGGATGCTTTTTAAGGCTATATGTGTCATTGCCGAGGAGTACATGGAAAACTAATAGTGTTGCCTTGAGTCCTAAACTCGATAAATGTTTTTGTTATCATAATTATTTCTGGGTCAACAATATACCATAGTTTTGCTATTGCTTTTGGCCGTCTAACCTCATCTGGGAATCTTGATGGTTTAACAAGGTCCGACCTTGTTAAGAAGAGACGGGCAGAAAAGCAAGTCTGGACTCTGGAGGGAGAGCCCGGGAAGCAGAACACGGGGAACTCGAGAAAGGACATGGGAAATCTGTTGCTTTGACCAATGGTTTGAACTTTGAAGGACACTTTAAAGCTCAAACCATACTCCAAAAGACCCACTAAACCTTTCAATCATGCATTGAACTTGCAGGCTGCATACCTAGCTTGCCATTTGATTGTTATCTTGGGTAACATGACATCGTGGCGAGAAAAACGAAAAAAGCTCCCTTCGATTTCATGGAGGAGAATAATGATGGGTTTTGAGTTATGTTGGCAGTACGAAAGTGATAGTCGTGCTATCTGGGAATCTAGTTGAAATTATATTTTTTTAAAAAAAAAAAAATTAATTTTAAATAATTTTAATATATTAATATAAAAAAATATTTGAAAAACAATCATTTTTAAAATACAATCATTAAGAATCACGTCACCTCGAAAAATGCTTCCTCACAAGTTTCATTCCACGTGGTTAATTAATGGCGGAGAGAGAATATGAAGAAATGAAAGAGACTCCGTTGATTGGTTGATGTCTACCTTTTTTCTTCAAATGTGATTATCAAAATTTTACTTCTTAGCATATCATTCCCTCGAGAAGAGAAAATGACAAATGGATAATGTGGTGATGTAGACTTGTATAGTTATTATTTCTCTCCTGTTTAGGGCCTTTTTTTTAGGTATTAAAAAGATAAAATTTATTTTTTTATTTTAAATTAATATTTTTTTATATTTTCAAATTATTTTAATATTTTAATATAAAATATATATTTTTAATATATTTTTTCCAATAAAAAGCAATATCAAACACCCGTTGAATCAGATTCTCCCATCTTAATCTTTTTGTCGATTAGCCGTCAGAATAACTAGCCATTAATTAATTAATATATCAACGAGTGCTCACTCCCTCTGGCAAGCATTAATTTCAGCAAATCAAAAATAAATCTTAATCGCATCAAATTAAATCAGAAAGAAAAGAAATGCCTGGATAACGAGTTAAAAACAATCTCTTAGTCTTGTCCTTGGAGGTTAGACCGGTTATTTAACGGGTTTTCTCTCTAATTTCTCATAAATGCTTTAATTTGATTTTGAATAACTTGGATATAAATAATTTTTTTAGATTCTGATTCAAAAATTATTTTGTATCGATATATAAATTTCTGTAGTCAAGTCTTACATGAAAGTAAAAAAAAAAATATTCAAATTAAATTAGCACTAAAATATAAATTTAAATATAAGAATAGAAAGAATATGCAATTTATAATCTAAGGAAAAAAGAAACAATAATCTTTATCTTAATACAATAGTAAGAAATTCTTAATATTATATTACTGTGTACTTAGTTAATAGAAAATATTATATGCTCAAGTTATAACTATTTTTTTATTATTAATATGGGTGTTCGGAGTCAGCTTATACATACTTTAGCTAATCTCATAAACCTAAAATTAATAACCATGTAAACTTTTAGTGATTATTATATTAATAACAACATATTCAAACCTAAAATTATAGAAAAATAAACTTTTTAATCACTAAAGTCTTTTATTACCGGGTCACCACTTACTATAATTGTTTAAGCTATAAATTACTTAGATGTAGAATGGAGATAGTAAAAAAAAAAAAAAATTATATGCAATCCCATGAAAAATATTAAAATTCTGATTTTATTTTTTATTTTCCTCTTCTTTTAACGTTTAATTTGTGGTTATTAATTGAGCAATATAGAATTTTTCGTCAATGATAAAAGTAATTTTGTTAAGGAATTGAGTGGAAGTGGATAAGACACAAACGTGACTACCTAATTAAAAAAAAAATCCTAATATCTTTTTTTTTTAAATTGAAATTAGATTCCGTTTGATTTGATAAAAAAAAATTGCACGGAACTAGATAAGACACGAACGGAAAAAAGAAACCATCATCATTATCATCTGATCTAATATCATCAAGTATATAAAAGAAGCTACTACTTGACCTGATTATCAAATTAAAAGCTATCAGTTTAATGGCAAAACATGAAGAAACGCCGGTTCCATGTTACTCATCATTAGAGGTTGTTTACGGCGACGGATCTCAGCTTGAAGAAGCTAAACTTCGTTTTGATCACTTGAAATCCAAGTTTCTTCAAGTTTTTGGTCACCCCCCTGATGTCTTTGCTCGTTCTCCAGGTTCCAAAAATCCCTCCCTCTCTCTCTCTCATCAGTCCTCTGTTTGGTTCCCAAGAAAACGAAAGAAAATCAAATTTTTGTTTTTAAGAAAAAAGGTTGAGATTGATAGGATTTCGTTGATAATACGTGCACGTATTTTATGAATTGAACCAGTTTCTTCAGCTCAAACATCTCACACTTTCTCTCGACATATTTATCATGTGTTTGATTCGCTAGAAAACGAATGAACAGGAAAGAAAGAAAGTTAAATTTGAAAAATCGGGTTTATTTTATTAATTTAAGAAGATTTTTTGGTTCTGTTTTTTTTTTTTTAAAATATATATAAGGAATGACAGAAATAAAATAATACACGCTTTTTTAAAAAAATTGTTAGTATTATTTTAATTTTTTTTTATCGTATTTTTGCAGGGAGAGTGAATTTGATTGGAGAACATATTGATTATGAAGGCTACTCAGTGTTGCCAATGGCAATAAGGCAAGATACTATTATAGCAATCCGTAAAAATAATGCAGAAAAAGTCCTTCGAATCGCCAATGTTAATGGCAAATATACGCAGTGTGATTATCCTGCTGATCCTAACCAGGTCAGAACCAGCGTACAAATTCTTTAATAGTAATGTATTGATTGATTGTTTTGCTCGTTGGATTTATTGTTGGATTCTATAATAATTTGCAGGCAATTGACTTGAAGAATCATAGATGGGGTCATTATTTCATTTGTGGGTAAGAAATGGAACAACAATTTTAATTGCTTAGTGCTGTGATTTGTAAATCTTTTCCCCCTTTATATCTTTTTGTGGGTTTCCAGGTATAAGGGTTATTATGAATTTGCAAAATCAAAAGGAGTGAATGTGGGTGAGCCGGTTGGACTTGATGTTATTGTTGATGGAACTGTTCCAACAGGTAAATTAATTTAAAGTTAGTTTTCATTAGCTATTGCTAATGATGTAACGTTGGTTGCTCATTATAAGAGAAGGCTAAGTTGAGTTTCTTAAAACAGGTTCTGGTTTGTCAAGCTCTGCTGCCTTTGTTTGTTCTGCTACCATTGCTATTATGGCTGCTTTTGATGTGAACTTTCCAAAGGTGATACTACATTTCTTTCACCAAAATTATGAAGAATATAATACCTCAGCATCTCTAAGGTGTCGTGAGGGCATGGTTTAATCTTACAACCACAGCTAGAAAGCTCTTCTGCAGTTTTAGGCATTCAAAACACCTTACTATGCTGTCAAAGTTTTGAATTCTGTCGCTCTTTTAGACTTCTCCTGTATTATTTATACTCTTTTTTCATAGAAGAGATGGATACGTTTCTACCCTACTACATAGCCTAATGTTATTGAAAAAAATTAACATGCTTGTATTTCTGATACGTGCATTGGAACATAGACTGCTGCTATGAGATTGAATAACTTCTCTGCCACTGTGCTCATAGCACTCTGATTCTGGTTACAATGTGCTTCATGTCATTTACTTTTATATATTTCCTTGACATCTTTGGTTTTTTTGGTCATGAGATATCAACATGTTGTTTAACTGTTTATGCATGTCTATTATAAATCTTCATTGTTATTTTTTCTTGCCAACCAGGTCATGCTTGGCAAATCAAATTAGACTAACAATTCTGGCCTTACTGTCCATATGGATTGTTTATATATTGTTGTTTTTTGTGTTGAAAATGGGTACGCTGTTGGTTCATGAGAACACAAATTCCACTCATTAATTACACAAGTTTCTTAAGAAATCTCAATGTGTTATTTTTCTTGCCAACCAGTCTGTGCCAGGTAAAATGAAATTATCCTGAAAACTCTGGCCTTGACGTGCTTCTGGATTGTAATTGTTTCTGTGTGTTGAGGATTGGGCGGGCCTTTCACCTTTGGTTCATAAGAGCTCAAATTTCACTCTTCAATTATACCAAGCTATTTCATATCTGTTTTTTAAACATGTGCTCTACTTGATGGAAAACTAACATAATGGGTTTCATGTTGATATATAATTATATCTATCCACTTACTTTTCCTGTTCTCCCTGCTTCTTTCTTTTATCTATTGTAATTCTAACTATGTTTCTCTCTTTAACAGAAAGAAATTGCCCAACTGACATGTGAGTGTGAAAGGCACATTGGAACACAATCTGGGGGAATGGACCAGGTTATACTCCATATCATGAGCTTGATTAATTTGTGTAAAAATGCACTTGAAAGAATATTGGAAATGCCTACTGAGTCTGAGACTATTGTTGCTTCCAGTCATGGACAAGCCCGGTGTATCAGTTCTTGCATTGTTTTGTTTGTTATTTTGCTGTTTGGGATGCAACCACATTATGATATCAGAACATTTAATCTATTATTGCTTTAGAACAGAACATGCCTGAATCAATTGAGAGTGAAGCGGGTCCAAACAAAGCTAGGAAACTGACTTTAAGGGACACTGAGCATAAGATGTCTTGTTTTACTTGGCAGGCAATCTCTGTCATGGCCAAAACTGGATTTGCAGAGCTTATTGATTTCAACCCCATTCAAGCAACTGATGTGCAACTTCCTGCTGGTGGGACATTTGTGCTTGCGCATTCTTTGGCAGAATCTCAGAAGGCAGTCACTGCTGCTACAAATTACAATAACAGAGTTGTTGAATGTAGACTTGCATCTGTAAGCATTATTTTCCCTTGAACACAGAATGATTCTGCTTTTTTGTTGTTCCTAAATATGCTCCAACTTTTTTTTATTCTCGTGCTCACTCTGGTTGATAATAATAGTCCATCTTGAGGTTTGCACATTGTTTTAGGCAATCATTTAACATGTGGTCATGTGCTCCACAATTTCAAGTTTGCAACTAACTGTAAAAGATGTACACCCTTTGTTTAATGGGATGTAATTGTTGACATGTTGAGGGATATGATGTGCCACTAAGATCCAATAGTTCGTTGACTTTTTGGTATGGACTAACATTTTGGGTCAAGAAAAACAAAAAAGGCGGAACATTTTTATGGTCCAGAGGGGGTAGTCATTTTGATTTCCGCCATTCCTTGGTCTTGCATCCAATCTTAAAACATAACAATCATCTTCAAGCAAACTTAAAAGTGTGAATTTGCAGTTTTAGTATCAGAATCTTCGATGAAACTGTCATTACTGTTTTTGGAAAAAAAATAAAACTGTGGAAAGGGGAAACAATCTCCCGTTCTCCACCCTGCTGCTTGGTGTCTTTCTTTAAGAAAAAAAAAATTGATTGGCGTACAAGCCACCAGTCTATATCCTGACAAGTTTTCTTCTATTGGAGGCATTGTCACTCATATTGATGATTTTGGAATATCCTTTCAGATCGTACTTGGAATAAAGTTGGGAATGAAACAACAAGATGCGATATCAGATGTCAAGACTCTTTCTGATGTCGAGGGATTGTGTGTATCATTTGCTAACAGTCGTGGTTCTTCTGATCCTGTCATTGCTGTTAAGGTATCTATTGTTAATTGCTATACTGTCACTGTTTCTTTTACTTAAATGATATTAGATGGATCATGATCATGCTTCTGTTTTGGAACGCGCATATATGTTCCAAATAATTGTTCTGCCACTAGCGTACCAGTTATCAATATTGTCTTTGCTGCAGGAATTTTTGAAAGAGAAACCATACACAGCTGAAGAAATTGAGGAAATTACTGGGGAAAGTCTTCGATCAATCTTCAAAAATTCCCCATCTTCTTTGGATGTGCTAAAAGCTGCCGAGCACTACAAGTTGCATCAGGTACTATTACCTACTCATGGACATGGTTTCTGCACTCATGCGGCTTACAGCCTATTACTGTATCTGGGTTATGATGTAAGATTAATGGACCCTTCTTGCCCTTGTCTTCTATTGTTGCATTTCCTGTTTTTTTTCCTCAGAAAATAGGTTATAATTTTTTGCATGTCATCTCAATATTTATGCCATGTTGCAATATATCATTTTTATAGTAACTTATTTTAATATTTAAACTTTGCACTCCAAGTCTGATAATGTTCAAACAGCAATTTTTTTTGTACTCTTTATTTGCAACAACCCATACACCAACAGTTATTATTTTTTATGCCACTTCTTAGTCCTTTTTTATTTATTGTTTAGTAAGTCTTTGTGTTGTTTTCCAGAGGGCTGCTCATGTTTATTCTGAAGCCAAGCGAGTCCATGCTTTCAAGGACACAGTGTCTTCAGATTTAAGGTGCTCGCTGAATTTATTACATTAAAAGAATGCTTATGTATTTCCAATGAAACTTTTTTGTGAAATCATGTATGATTTTTTATTATATGAACGTAGTTTCTCACATAACCGCGGCATGTGACTTTTTGAATATGTTAAAAAAATTCAATTTTGTTTAAGATGTCCGGGACTTGTCTGTCAACTTGAACATTAGAACTGAAGATAATTGAACATACCTTTATTTGTTTTTATCTCTTTTCTGTCTCTTTGAAAGATTACTGACCGCACATCTTTCACCTGCTGGCTTTGTTTATCCATCTTATGTGTTCTACTTTATGCACTTTGGTGCTCAGATCATGTTTATTTTCATTAAACGTGCTTTTGAACCTTTTTGCGTTGGGGTTTTGGGAAAGCAATTTAGTAATTGTATTTCCTTTTATTTTAAAAGTTACAAGTGGGGAAGCTGCTTGGGAAGGAACCACATCCAACCTTTGAAGTATTATTTTCCAATGCATTGTTTTGCAGTGATGAGGACAAGCTAAAGAAGCTGGGTGAGCTTATGAACGAGAGTCACTACAGCTGCAGCGTTCTATATGAATGCAGGTACAGATGCTCTGAGTATATTTTCAAGAAGTTTTAAATACATTGACACTGAGGGACTGTCGTTGTCATAAACCTTGCATGGCTGCTGCCTTTTGTTTTGCTGATTGTACTTGTTTTTTTGTTGCTGGTATCTAGCTGCCCAGAGTTGGAAGAACTTGTAAAGATTTGCCGGGATAGTGATGCTTTGGGGGCAAGACTTACAGGAGCTGGATGGGGTGGCTGTGCGGTTGCTTTGGTGAAAGAACCTATCGTCCCTCAGTTCATTCTCAATTTGAAGGTATTTTGACATTATTCTAGTGAAAAATTCCATTTCATTAAATGGACTTTAACAAGCCCCCCTGTGGTGTCAACAGGAAAAGTTCTACCAATCAAGAATTGAAAAGGGAGTAATCAGCAAGAATGATCTTGGACTCTATGTTTTTGCTTCAAAGCCTTCAAGTGGTGCTGCTATTTTCAGGTTCTAATGCCTGTCCACTTGCTTGCTTTCTGGAAATAAAGTAATAAACGTCTGTAGTTCATTTTGTCTAGCTTTATTTATGTCTGGACAAATGGATTATCTAATCAAATGAATAAAATTAAGTAATAACAGTCGTTTAGATTTATTTCAAATATATTACTTATAAATGTAATCAAATCTCGTTACCTGATATTTTTAAGATTTCACTGTATTTATTAATTTATTACCCATAATCATTTTTAAGAGACCATGATTATTTGTGAAGTGCGTTATCTTCGATATATTCACATCATCTACCACATATTATATATTTTTTCCAGAGGAATTATGTTAGTTTAATAATATTAAATGTGATAAATACTGGTTTTATTTTACATCCAGTTATTTCATATGATTCGAGACCATGGATTCAATCAATAACAAATTTTTTAATGCATGTCAAAATCAAGACTTCCATTATAACACTAGCAAAATGAAAAGCAGAAACAGTTAGATATTTTTCTGAAACAATATTTTTAACAATGATATTAGTAAGTATACCATGTTTTTAAGGGGTGTTTAAAAGTGTAGTAACTTGTTTTTTGAAGGAATTTTTCGTTTTAAAATGTATTAAAATAGTATTTTATTAGTATTTTTTAAAAGTTATTTTTAATATCAGTAAATTAAAAAGATTTAAAAATATACAAAATTACTTTTTAAAAAGAAAAAAACGGAACGCAGCTTCATAGCTTTTCATGCGGTATTTTAAAGTGTGGTAGAGATTGTTATTTAAAGTGTTTTTCATTTAAAAATACATTAAAATAATATTTTTTTATTTTAAAAAAATTATTTTTGACATCAGCATATAAAAAATTCTGAAAACACTAAAAAAAATATTTTAAATAAAAAAAATAAAAAAATATTTTTAAAGCATAAAAACAACATCCTATTTAATATTATTTTGAATGTATCAATCAAATCAAAGTAAATCGTGCTGTGTCGTGATGGGCTGTAGGACCAGTGGAAGAGGCCCGCCTTACATATCTTATAATGGGCCATAAAGGATTTGGAAAATCCAGGTACACTTGTTTCTGTCTCGAACCTAACCTAAGTACCCAATATTGTCGGGGGGGAGGGGTCCATTGATGTGAACATTCAGGAAGGCAGATATTTATGATTACAGCATAAGATCCGATTTAATCTTAATTTAGTATGAACCACGTGTTTTAAAGACAATAAAAATAGCTTTCAATTATAAACGAGGAGGATTAAATTTGAACTTACATGATACAGTGCTGATGACAGCATTCTGAAGGCTTGGAAAAACAATTGGAGAGGTAGTAAACTGGGCAGCATCTTGGGCCTTCCTTCTGGCACTTTCACAAGCCAGCCCTTTTTAGCTCTCCCAGGAGGAGGACGGGTGCATGGATAGATCCCATGTGCGCTCTTCTACATATCAAATCTCTTCAATTATTTGAAACCAACTTTGATATCTGGATGGGGGTGTCCATGAAAGCTCCCTACCTACAAAACAACCAACGTTCTCAATTAATTACATAACATGGAGTTTGGGGAATCCTAACAGCGTCGTTTATTTTTATTTGAAAGAAATTGAGCAGATGACATTTCGTTTGTACCATTAACTTTAAAAAAAAAACCTAAAAGCCCCTGTGTGGGTTATTTATTGATGGGCCCGGCTTACCACCCCCAGTAACACATGCCTCGTTGTTTTAAAATTTTCTTTGTTTTAACCAACACATTTGTTATATGTATTTTTTAAAATAATTTATAAGATTATATTTCAATTAACACACATTCTATGTGATTTTCTTGACTTATCATTTTTTAAATAGTGATCATTATTTTAATTATATCGAGTGTATTTTTATAATGATTTATTAATATATATTTTTTATATTTTACATAGATTAAATTTATTTTTAAAAAATTAAAAATGTTTAATTTTTTATAATATCTTTAACACGAAAACATTGCATAGTATTTTTTTTTCATTTTATTTTATTCAATAAATTTTATTTGTGCGCGGAATTTTATTACAGATTGACTTTAATAAATAAATTTATTAAAGACAATTGGGTAAATGGTTAATGTTGTGATATTAAATATTTTAATTTACATTTATTTTTTAATTTTTTGAGTTTCGTTTTTATTTATTGTCATTTTTTTTAATCAAAATTTTCTCGATCTCGTTATATAAAACATATGATAAAACATGTAATCTTGATATATTTCATATCTAGATCATGGTTTTCCCGTATTAGCCCAAATTTACTGAGGATAATGTTTTTTTATTTTCTCTTGTTACCTTATTTTTTTTAATCATGCTATTAAATTAATTAGGATTTAACTTGATTATTGAATTTTTCTTACTTTTTTTTTTAATATAACCATCTTCTAAACTATTTTCAAGGTAAAATTTTTTTGATTTAAATCGTGGCATTGCGTGAGTCATCAATTTAGGGCCGATTTGATATTATTATAGTGATTACTTTTTTAAAATTTTTTTACTTGAAAATACATTGAAATAATATTTTTTTTATTTTTTATACCAGTACATTAATATAAAAATAATAAAAAAAAATTTTAATCTTTTCAAAAATTACTTTTAAAATATAAAAAGAAATAGACTACTAGTAACACTAAAATGTTAGGCAAATAATTAAATAAGTTTTTTTTTTTTGAAAAAATAAAGAAATGAAGAAAGAGAATGAAAACGAAACTAGGACCAGGTGGCAAGTGTCGGTGAAGTTTCCAAGACAGGCACATCACATGGGTTTTACAAGCTACAATGAAAGTAGACTAAGCTGTCTTTTTGTGACGTCCGTCAGTCAGTGCATTAACGCGGTGGGGATTCAAAAGAAAGAAAATTCAATTAAGTTTCAGCAACTACAAGAAGAAGTGTTATTGTGGGAGTCAGCTTCCCTGTTATCTTGCATTTTTTTTGGCTAAAAAAAACCTGAAACCCCTCGTGTCCTTTCCTTGTATCTCGCTTCTTTCTCATTCTTTTTGTCTCTTTTCTTCATATTTAGTATATTATCACCTGTTACTTTTATTTTTTTTCCTTACATTGATAGATAATAGGTATAGCTCATTTTGACTGCTTTTGTCTGCATCGGATCTGGGGTTTTCTCGCTTTCTCTTCAAGGTACTTCTTATCCACTCCCTTTCTTTTCCTTGTTCCTTTCATGGTTTATTAAAAGAAAAAAAAATGGATGGGTGGTTTGAGTTTGTGTATTTGATCCATCATTTGTAATGTATTGATTGGTTTTTGTGGAATTGATTTGTGTTTCAAGATTTCTCGTTCATTTCTTTATATGTCACGCTTAATGGGTTCTATGTTTATTATGAAGTTTTAAGCTAGTTACATGGGTGCTTTTTTATTTGCCTGTTTTGTGAAGGAATGTTGATGTCATGTTATTTGTTTTGCCTTTTTTTAAAAAAAATTATGTAGACTTTGAGGACTGAAGCGAAGAATCTAGTTTTTGGTCCATTACTGCATTTGCGACGTGGCTAATTTTTATTTCATTAATCAAAATGCAGGGTTTCGAAAGTTTTTGTGATTAATTTTTAGATTGGCATTCTGGATTTCTGAAGAAGGAGATAAAGGTTGAGACTTTATTAGTGAAAAGGCAACACTGGCGTGAAAGGCAAGTAGTTTGCCATTGCTGGAGACTTCGCATGTCTTCATTTGCCAGTTGTAACTGGAAAGTTTTGTTTACTTGATGAAGTTGGGTATCTTTATTGCCATTGCTCGCCGTGCTTTATAATTTATTGTGTAAATAGGTCAATTTCCTATAATGGGTTGACTTAGAGGGTTGATTTCTTTTAGTGGTCTTGGTCTTGTGAATCTATTTAGGGCTTTAATTGTTTGGAGTCTGAGGAGAAAACAAAGAGATCGGACTGGCTTTGTTTACTGGACATGGACCATATAGCTCCAAGAGATAGAGATTTCGAGGTTGATCTTGAAAGTGGGGTGAGAAATATTGTAGAAGATTCAAATAAAGATGCAAGTTTGGGAGTAAAAACACCAACAAAGTCGCTGCTCGTTAAGGTTTGTGGGGCATTTTCTGATGGGAAAGCCAATGGTGAAGAGAGGGTAAATTTGTGTGGAAATGTGTCGAATCCTGGTGGTGGTTCTGCAGACCACGCGAAGTTAGAGGGAGAAATGTCTGTTGACCAAGTAGAAAAGAAAATAGTAGAGGAGAAGCGTAAAAAGTCTAGCAATAAAAAGCCTCCCAGGCCTCCACGAGGTCCGTCATTGGATGCCGCTGACCAGAAGCTGATTAAGGAGATTTCTGAACTAGCCATGTTGAAGCGTGCAAGGATTGAGCGAATGAAGGCCTTGAAGAAAGTGAAAGCCACAAAGGCATCATCAAATAGCAATCTATTTGCCATGGTGTTCACCATTCTATTCTGCCTAGTGATTCTCGTTCAAGGTAATAATGCTCATGCAAGATTTTCTCACAGTATTGCTGCTTTGGTTTTTAACCTATGCGTCATTCCACGGTTTGGATACCAATGCTATGCGGGTGAACTTATGCATGCCTTATGGTTGAATTCCCCAATCATTCAAAAGTATACTTTTGAATTCTTTGAACTGGAAAGCTTGCATTTTTGCCCCCTATTGTCCATCTTCAGCACATGCTTCTTTTTTTCTTTTTTTGCTATAGATCCACTCCATATAGTTTCTTTCTCAAGAGATGTTTATTTGTGAAAAGGTGGGTAGACTTCTGGATTTTGATTCTAGTATACTGTTGTCTTATTCTGAAACAGTTTTTCTTAATTCTTGTCTAGAGTGTATAATGTTAGCTATATGTGAGAGAGTTCTAGTTTTCAAAATGACTTTGAATCATGTTTTAGTGATGTCCATCTAATTTTTTGTAGATAATTTTTTGGGGCTTTTGGCAAAAGATGATTAAATCCCAGGCGTTCTCTTTTTTCCTCTCAATCCTTCTTTTCTTTGTTTATCATTTCTTTAACGATCCCTTTTATCCGTGCTTCCCATGATGTTTAACAGTTGTAAAATGATATTTTTGCCTGGCTGCCATTGCAAATTGCAATTCATTTTTTGAGAGGAAGTTTCATCGAACATCATACCTAATAATTTTTAGCAAGTGATCATTCCTAGACAGAAATCAGTGTTGGCATATTTTTTATAAGCTTTTATTCATTTTACTAACTTATGTTCTTAATGCCATGCTATTCATTTTGCAGGAATGTCATCCAGAGCTACGTCTACAAACTCACTGGGTTCTCCTTTGTCGTCAGAGACAGCAGACGATGGTTTGATTTCAGTTCAATACTTTGGGAATCCATCTTCAAGCGAGTCTAATGGACCTGGGTCTGGATCTCCAAAGTATGTCGCAGTGTGATACAGCAGGACTGGTCTTCTGTTATATCATACCCTTTATTTTGCAAGTACATGTGGGTGTTAATATTATGTGATGGTCTAGCACAATAATTCTCTATTTTATTGATACATTGCAGCTTCATAGAATCAGTTGCTGGTTCAGATCCTCCTAAAAATCCAAGAAGAGCTGTGAGATGAGCAGGGAAAAGGAGACTGCCACTATAGTCAAGCTTGTATTGGTGAGAGAAATTTATCCAGTCTTGCAGTTCTCATGCAAGCCATATATGACTTGCACTTTTTGTATCAATAGCCCTCCAGAATCAAAGATTGTCTGGTAATTTATCCCCTGCTTGTATAGCGTTTGAAATGGGGTGAGTTAGATTACCGAAGAAGTTTATTGTGGATTATCAGGAAAAAAAGTTTAGTTATGCCTTTGATAGGCTGAGCCAGTTCTGATCAGTTGCCTCCTTACTGAATAAAACTCCAGAATGAAACTATAGGAGATTTGTTTGCCACCTGATTTGCTAAGATTTAAATGAATCTCGTATCTTGTTCTGCATACATATTTTGTTGTTTCATATTTGGTGAACAAAATGGGATAGGAATGTGTAGAATGAATGAATTAAGAAATAGTACTATTTATGGACACGTTTGTTTTGATTCAGGCATGAGAAAGCCAAAACGACCACATGGTGATGGTAGCCTACTACTGTCAGGGTATAAAATAAAGCTTCTTTTAACACGGGATGTTTCATCTCTTGGGGGATGAAGATAGCTAGGCTTGGTGCGTGGTGATTAGCTGATTCTTGACAGGGAGTTAGGCTTGTCTTTCTTTAACGAAATCGAATTTCATGACATGTTAGAGAGATACATTGCTCAAGTGTTTCTCTGTTAAGCAAGGGTAGAAATAGTGTCTCCATATTGGCAGTCTCAAGGAGAAAAGCTGGCGTCACATGCCCCAGATTACGTTCATTATTTTAATAAATTTGATTATAGTTTATATGGTGTTCCATCGTGAAAGATGCCATTAGAGTCTGGGAAGTAATGTACTGGAAGAAAAGTAACAAGAAGCAGAACATTTACAAAATTATGCATGCTCCCTCGAGCCTCAACATTTAGTGAAATGGATCCCTCTTCGTCTTGAACAACTGTCCAATCCATCCATTAAATAGCTGCATTTATATGCATATACGTGGACAGGGGTAATCTTTATCAGTAAATCGAAAACAGAGGATTTAATTTGACCAAAAACAAATTAGATGGGTTGATTTGATCAGATAAAATACTTGAGAGGCTGTGAATGAACGTTTCTGTGTAGTTTTTACTGGTTTTTTTTCTCTCTTCCCTCCCTGGTTCGGGTTGTGCAGTCGTTTCATTATGTTCATAATTCTCTCTTGAACTCGGACCACCAGGATCATAATGAGCCTTCCCTGCAATTCTAGCATGCACCATCCTACACGCAGAGATCCTCAGCAAACTAATTTGCTTAAGTACTTGGAAGTTCAAATATTTGTGACCTTTAGTTAAAAAAATAAGGGCTTTATAGTTATTTTTTACTGGGCTGCTCAAATTTTATAATTTGAACTGTTAGTTTGGTGGGATATTTTACTCGTTATTAGTGCCAAGCCAACTCATCTTATTTGAAAGCTTATATCAAGGATGATAAAATAATTAATTAAAATCCTTTTTGCTACAATATAAATCGGTTCAGGTTTTCATCTTGATTTTTTTTGAGATGCTGGTCCCACTCAGGTAGATACATTTTTCTATAATATTAATTTATTTAGTTTTCAAATAAAAACCATAAATATTATGGTAAGGAATACTAAGGTAATGTTTAATATTGTGGCAGTTTTTTAATTTTTTATTTTTAAAAATATATTGAAATAAATTATTTTTTTAACATCAATGTATTAATAAATAAAATAAAATTTTAAAAAAAACTCCGAAACAAACACGCTAAATCTAATCTACATGATATCTAAATCTGGACCATGTTCTGAAGGGCAGATGGTATACAGTTCGTGGCCTCCAGGGGGTTTTTTCAGGCCATGAGCTGTCTCTTTTGTTATTACGAGAAGCGCGTCCCAAATTGACTCTCTGGAATGATCTAAGCTGGGCAACAGCACTAGCTCGGAAATCGGAATGATGTTCTTGCAATTTCGCTGCCCAGGCACAAAAAATAAAAAAAACTGGACCTTTTGCGATGCAAACAAGTTTGGACCACGTGTTCAAAAACAAAAAGAAAGAATTCGGACAAATGACGTGTCGAGAGTTCTATCTCAAGTTCCAATGTTTGATCAGACTAGAGGACAAAGGGGCACCCTTTGGAATTCAACTCGTGAATCACTCGCTCTGCATGGATCTGGTTACTGTGGGTCAAGCCCCTTGTATTATCCGCTTTTTATTCCTTTTTATTTTTTAAACAAGTATTCACATAATCTATCTTCCCGATCTCGTATCTACACTTGCATCTAAATACGACAACGGTAATCAAACGGAAGCCATCCCTCAATTTAGGCGGATAGGATGATGATAAAAGGTCATCCATCGCCGCGCTTAATTTAGAAACATTATATGATCATTCAAAATACTCCGCCGCAATAATAAAATTTCAAAACGAGCCATCAGTAATTCGCATTTTGCAAGAAAGACTTGCTTCAATTCATATAGTATAAACTTGTTTGTTTTTTAAAAAAAATATATATTAAAAAAATATTTTTTTTATTTTCCTTACTTCAAATTAATATTTTTTTATATTTTTAAATTATTTTAAAACGTTAATTTCAAAAATAAATTTTAAAAAAATAAAAAAATATTATTTTTTAAAACAATATACGGCGTTTTGGGCAAATTAATTTCTATCGTATCTGCAAAAATATACAGATAAGCGTACAAGATTAAATGGAATGTCATATTAACCTCTCTATTCACTGCAGATTGAAGATTTTTGAACGTAACGAGAGTGGATAATCATTAATGATTATCATTGTCATTCTTCCAGAGAAAAAGAAGGAAGATGTTGAAGACAACTCTGGAGAAGAAGACAACGGTATCATTTCTGCCTAGTATCTGATGAAGGAAGATCTCTATTCAATTACTTCTTCTTCGATTCGGATAGTCAATAATCATTAATGATTTCACCGCTTAATTCTTGTTGCTTGTTGAATAAAAGGAGATGTCTGGATTAGTCATCAGTTTGTAGAGGTTTAATTTGATTTCCTAATCAAAATAAGTGAGTGATTTAACTTTGTGTTGTTAGGTGATATTTTAATATATAATTTATATTATTATTTAATATATATTTTTAATTAAAAGTTATTTGTGTTTGGATACATTATATTACATTTATTTTTTATCAAATAAATAGAAATAATAAGATTTAAAATCATAATCATTTAGTTAACAAGACTTTAATAACATGTTAAAAAATTATCTTACCTACAAGTTTAAATTGTTAAGTAAAATTTTAAAATATAATTTATAATATTTTCTAATAAACATAAACATAATGTACAATAAGCAACTAGTTTGTGTAGATTCTTAAAAAAACCCCTTAGACGTAGAGAGAAAAACCTAACAATAATTTTATTCAATGGTTTATCCTATTAAAATAAGGTTAAAATAAGAAAGAGTAAAATCATCAACAAACTCAGAATATTCAAAATGTATATAGAAAAATAGGAAATCCATAACTTCTGAACATGAGCTATATGAGTTTGTTTTGCAGATCAAATCATGAAAAAATAACAATAAACAAGACTGAAAGTATGCATTCATAGTGGATTTTGACCTAGAAAACAGGTTCTAATGACCTCACGGGACCTCTGAATTAACCTTTAGATTGATAAAATCGGATATTTGGATTAAAAAAAAATGGCTTCAGACATTGCACGCCAGTAAAAATAAAAGCACTTAATACTGAATTAGCAAATGTGAAGACCCGTTTAACTTAGCAATCAGAAAAGGAGGAAACTTATTATTTCAAATTGTAATTGTTTCTCCTACTTTCTTTCTTTCTTTTTGTTCTTTATCTTTCCGCTGTTCAAATCAATCATGGCACCATGGCGTCTCGAAGCGAAGCAAGGACAGAACATGGATAGCAGCAAATCCTGTGCAGCTAGCTGGAGACATTTGAAATGCTTAATGCTAACAGAGCTGTTTCAATTGATCTCAGATGCTTGGATTTCGAAGGAGTTCAACGCTCAATTCCAATTCCAACATGAATAAGTATTTCTTATTAATCTACTCTCGAATACTGTTGGGATATACTGCACTAACCAATCAAATAGTTTTATTTCATGTAAACTTACGAGCACCTGAATTTGAGTCATTGTGCTAAGAATTAAGGTGAAACCAAACTTCATCCTGTCACATGAGGCACCTGGATTGTTGTCGTGCTTACAAGAATAAGGTGAGGCGAGATTTAATCTGGTAATTAATGAGACATAAATCCAAAACCCATGCCTAAACTCGCAGCAACTAGGGCTCATCAGCAATCATCAAGTCCGATTAAAAAGAAAAGAAAAAAAGTAGTCAACTTTAACATATGGCGATCAATCGATGCTGGGGAATGGATAATCAAATTGAATCAAGCATATGACCATCAGACCATAAAAGAAAACACAAAGAAGAAGTAAATCGTAGCCCACTACGACAACGTAACTAGAAACTATGAGAAGATTGAGATAACAAAAAATCTACAAATTCTCAAACTTCGTCTCTAACTTACCAGTCATGTATATTCTTGCAATAAAAGAATTCAGAGAGATGAACCAGGCGGATTACTTAATCCTCGTCAGATAGTGCAGCCACAGAATACAAAGAAGAAGCAAAGCATAGCAGTTAAAGCCACGGACTCCAACGCCGTAACAAAGGTCCACAACACATCATCAATAGCGAAATCCAACCACCTGATGCTCTCTAGAGTCAGCCTTGTTGTGAAATACGAGAAATCAAATTCCGGCCACCGAAAAAGTGACGATGATGGCATAGAGAGTCCGGATTCCGGCCACCTGAAAATGGATGGATACCACATAGGACGCATATCCCTGTACCAGGGCAATTTCCTACTTAATGCAAAAGGGTGTTGGAATTTTCCTACAGGCAGAGCCAGACGGTGGGGTGGTATGTTTATAAATTGTTGGTGGGATATTTTTTTTTGGCATGTTAAAAGGGTTTTCCCTAATGTGGCATGCAATAAATGTTGAAAGACCAGGTGTTGCCCCATTTATTAACTCGGAGCCAGCGACGTCGCTGTTAGATGGTCACCTACTCTTAAGAATGTGACACGAAACAAATGAGACCACGCAATATTAATTAAGCATCATCCCACGATCGTTTCATTAATATCAACGAGCCAGGCTGCCACACGTGCACAATTTGGATTTATCCTTTTCTTTTATCTATTTATATATATGATTTATATTTAAAATGATAATGTGAAGACTGCAACTGATAGCTCAAGAGCAAATATAAAATTATTATTCTACGATTACAATTTCTTAACAAAGAGTGAGTCATCCCTACTGACTTTGATTTTATGGTAAGAAAAAAAAAAAGATTCCAGCTCTTTATCGTCAGTGAATAAGTTTTTTGTTAAAGAAGTAATTGCTGATATGGGAATGAGCTGTCATCGTGTTTCCTTCTCCGCTGATATAAAATTCTTGTACTTCTATTACAATTTAAAATATTTTTTAAAAAATAAAAATTAAATATTTTAATATATTACTAAATAAAAATATTTATTTTTAAAAGTAGATTTTTAGAATTAAAATAATAGAAGACAGTACATCATTTTCAAGCCGTCTCGATTTTTCTTGGAAGAATTGTCCTAGCTGACGGTTAATGTAATAACTTCTCACGTTAGAGCGTTGACCGGTCAGAAACAATTATCAATACCAGCCATCACCAATTTGCAAAGCTACCCAACTACAACTACAATCCACATGGCTTGTATGCTTACAACAACACGCTACCACGTGCTTCTGATCAGGTTCATTGATTAATCCTTCCTGGTTCAAGTTCAGGGAACAATTTTGGCCTCTTTTACGGTGACTTGCTCAGCAAAAGAAGCACCGGTGATAATTACTGCTGCTAGTTAAACAATAAATTAGAAGAATTTGGCACATATAGTAAAGGTCGACCAAAGCCTGTGCTAGTGCACGTTCTTTGTGTACATTATATGAAGTTTACGTTATGTATGATTTTTAGACATAATAATAGTAATAATAATTAAAAGTTGGAAGTTGAAAGGATTTGTTCGGGAAACGAACCATGATCTTCAGCTGGACCTTTGTGGCCCATGATTTTAATTTTCTTGCTTGAGCCCATCATTTCATCTGTCATGTTAGCTTTGTGCTTTCTTGAGCCGCCGCCACTTCTTACCTGCCCTGAAACAGAGAGAGCAAGACGCAGAGACAGAGAAGAGAAAGGAAGGTAACCGAGAGAGAAGGCAAGAAAAAGGATGTAGAGAGGAAAAGATAGAAGGATAAGAATTATGTTTTTAGCATTTGTGATAATTGTTCAGTATTAAGTTTGAGTTTTACTGACTAATCTGAATTGATTTGTTTTTATAAAGCTTTATTAGAGGACGTTAAGATTTGGGTGGAATATATATGCATTGATTTTGATTTATTGTTCTTGAGAAATTAACCAGGACTCGTGATTCAATAGAATGGATTGCTTAAAGATTAACTTGAGAATTGAAAATTTGTGAACCCTTGATGATCTTAGGTTCAGAGGACATGTGAATTGTAGAGTTCTGTCAAGAGGTGAGAAGAACTCGAATCCTGGTTATAGCCACTGAGTTTAGAGGATGTGAACTGGAGATAACGATCAAATTATATTCTGGTCCCTGGTGTTTAACAATGTTACTATCCCGTCCTTTACTTTTTCAACCGGGTTCCTGAGAGTTGAGTCAGATCTGAAGATTAGTCCCTAATGATTCATTGGAGTGTAAATTGGATCCTGATGATGGTTATATTTTTCACGGATCGGTTCATAAACAAAAGATTTGACAACTATGGATATCTGAATTAATTGAGGGAAGTGGAAATCTACACATTCTGATTATTTCGTAAGATATTATATTCTTCTAAAATAGAGTCAAGCACATGACATGTTAAAAGAACATATGAAAAATATTTCGTTCGTGCAAATGCAGATCACTGATCTTTTTTTGATGGTTTTGGCTACGAATATTTAGTGAGTAGCAGACAGCTGACATTTGTATGGATATGGACATTGACATGGACATGGATCTTAATAATACATGTATATGATTTGGTATAACAACTACTATGATATTTTGTCGTGTTTTACCTCGTGTTGAGTCGAATTATTTTTTTAAAATTTTAAAAAATATAGAATATAAAAATTATTTTAGTAATATCATTAAATCCAAACAAGTTTGTTTTTAAAAACTTATCAACCCGACTTCTTGCTTGACTCGAGTTTCGAATTAGACAACATAAAATATAATTTATGGTGAATTATTCAATTTAACGAGTTTAAATACAATTTAGATGACTGGTAAAAACATGCCATAATTTTTTAAAAAACTTTAAGATGATCATTTTTTATATCGAAAAAAATGCCAAGTTGGATAAACCCGGTCACCTTTGTGTCCCGAGTCATGGTTTCAATAGATTTAATAACTTTGTTATTTTTGTAAATTGTTTTATTTTATTTTGCGACAACATTAAATGCTTTCAAACTTGAGCATCAACTATAAAAAAAATATTTATTTGAAATTATGATAATCCTATAAAAAAACAAAAAATAAATAAACCATGAACTCTATTTTTTAACTAATCCAATATTGAATAGGAGCAAAATAAGAAAAAAAAATTGAAAAACAAACAAAGGACTAGAAACTAAAAAAAAAAGCATACTAAGTTTGATGGGCAAACTCATTAAACTAATAAATTAGATAACTTGGGTCAGCATATCAAATTTGCAATCCGGTTAATGGACTCCACTGAGATTAATAATTTGATTTTTTTTTTAAATTATTGTTTATTTAACTGTATGATAACAAAAATAAACAATCGCAAAATCGAGTGTATAACCAATACTAATACTGTTTTTTAAGACTACAATAATCTCATAGAAAACAAAATGAAACAAGTCACGAAACTCAATTATCACCAGTCTAATATCAAATGACAATTCTTTTTAAAAAATAATTTATAACAAAAAATATATAAAAAAGTTAAACTCGTCATACATGTCAATGAGTCCATAAGTTTTCTAAAATTTAACCACAAACAATCACATAATTGAGTTTAATTATAAAAAAATAACCCTCCAAACATGCAAACATTAGCAACCAAGGTTATCTCGTCAAATTTACAAACTAGGTTATCGATTTCATAAAGTTTAATAACCTGGTTTTTTTCAAAATTATTTTTTATCTTTTTTAAAAATAAATCATATTGTGATGCTAAAATATTTTTTTGATACCAATCTGATGTTGAAATATTTTTTTTGTTACTCTAATAATTATAAAAAGATAAATTAAAATAAATTATATACTCAAAATTCTCGTAAACATGCTATATAAAGACTAAATTAAAAAAAAAATCAACAACCAAAGACTATATATATATATAACGAAAAAAAAAATCAAAATAATAAAAAAACTAACAATGTGAATTACTATCGTAACCTATACATGTATTTGTTTAATATGTACTCTTGTATCTAGGAATCTCTTAGAAATCTGAAATTATTAGAGTTAATTTATATATATACTAGGAGTTTTAATATTTATTTAGTTATTAAAAAAGCATTTGTATTATATAGGATCAGATAAACATGTTAATACATATTTTTTAAAATATGTTTTATATAAAAATATATAAAAATAATATTTTTATTTTTAAAAATTATTATATCAGTATTTTAAAATGATTTAAAAAAATATTAAAAAAATAATTAAAAGGAAAGAAAAAATATAAGATTTTTATTTTTATTTTTTTTAAAATATAAAACACAAATATATTTTTACTTGAAATATAATCTCAACTCAACTTTGTGAGTAGCAATCAATCAAAGCCAATTCCAGCAAAAAGCATGTGCCATAACTCCTGCCAAGTGAAAAGTTAAAAATAACTTCAATTAAGGAGGAAAATTCATACCGAATAAGGAAAAACGAAGAAGAAATAATGCATTCATAACACTCCATAGATTGTCACAACTGCCCAATAAAATTTGTGATAATTTATATATATAAAAAAAAACATGCCAGAAAATCTCTCTGTAATATTATAGGATATAACACCAAAATCAAGTCCAATATCGAATTGTACTCTCAACGTCATTTTGAATACAAAATTAAAGTATTATTGATATTCACCTTACATTTTTCCTTACCTCCAACAGCATATGATCACTTTGAGAAACAAGAGTTTAAGCAGATCACAAATATTTTGAGAAAGTTCAACATCTATTAAAAAATAAAGCAAATAGCTATATAAAATAGCTTTACAAAGAATACAAAAAAAGCAGAAAAACAGCCCACGTTTTAACAAACCTAATTAGATGGTAACAAACTAAAGACCACGTCGAGACAAGCGGATAGATACTCCCTGAACAATTTTAGGGTTTTATTGAAACAAGCAGTAACAACCCCCCTGCAGTTCTAGCCGCAGCCCAACACTTTCACATCATACCCAATTTCTTTTCCAAAAAAAATCAAAATCAAAATAAAGTTTTCTCAAGAAAATTGCTCTAGTCTCTAATTACACTCTTTTTAAGTTTCCGTTGAACATGAAAATCATGGAGCAAGAAGGAGAGGATTTTGAAGAAAGGAAAGATATCAAGTTTTTGAATGAAGAAGAAGAGGAAACTAAGATTCATGAGAGCGGAGTAGACGCTGAAGAAGAAGATGACGACGAGGACGAGGACGATGAAGACGACGAGGATGACGAGGATGAGGATGATGATGATGATGAGGATGACGATGACGATGATGATGATGATGAGGTGCAGGTTTTACACTCTTCTAGTGGACCAGCAGGACAGTCTGTAAACGATGATAACGAGGAGGATGCAGATGAGGAGGAGGACGGTGAGGGAGGTGACGACGACGATGACGACGATGACGACGAGGATGAGGATGAAGAGGATGGCGAAGACGAGGTAACGAAACAGTCGCTAAAATTTTCATTTATTTATTTTTATTTAGGTCAAGCTTTGCTTAATCTTGTTATTAATCTGTTAGATTTATTTTTCAGTGATTTTTGTGTTACTTGTCTAGATCTGTTGTTAGATTAAAATTTTATGGTTGACAGCCTATTATTTTATTTCAATTTTGTCTCTCTTTTTGCACTTTTCGGGATTTTCTATCAGATCTGTTTATTAGAGTTAATTTTTGGTATATATGCATCATATATTTTTGTGATTTATGGAGTATCTGCTAGAAAATAGAAGAGAACATCTTGGTTCATTTTTTCCTGTTAAGAGATTGCTGTATTCTAGTAAGAATTTGCGGTTAATTACCTAAATTTATTATCTAGTGTGCTCGGCAGCTTCACCGATCTTGTAGATCTCTTATTTTTCTCACAGATATATGGTGAATGCATATGCTGCCTGCTCTCAACTTCATGTTAGTTGGCATATTTGTTTTCTCCATTAAGATGCCTAAAACTCCTTAAATATATATTTTTATTAAATATAATTTATAAGCTTGGTGTTCATTTTTCCGCCATTCAGTAGTTTTTCCTCTCAGAACCTAGATCTGGGCATCTGATTCCATCTGGTTTTGTGGAAACAGTCTATATAACATGGTCCAATTTCCTCTGTTAGAGCTAGTGTATGCCCTTGACTCGTATTATCCATAATTGAAGATGCAGTTTAATCTTAATCCTAATGTAGAAGATATTGATGTGTGTGTAAATTTATGTGATTTCCAGGCTAGTTATTATTGTCTTTCTTTCCAGTATCATGGATGGATGCATAATGACAACCTCATGAAACCTGTTCATTAACAAAAAAAATTAAGCTTTTCTTGGTAAATTTGAGTAAATTCAATAGGTTGCTTCCTTTTTCAGTTCTCCTTTCTGTCAATACTGTTGTCAACTCCTCGTGTATTGTTTTTTTTTTTTTTTTTAACATATTGATTTTGAACATACAGGAGGATATGGGCACCGAGTATCTTGTCCGGCCAGTAGGTCTTGCTGAAGACGAGGAAGATGCTTCTGATTTTGAACCAGTAGATAATGGTGATGATGAAGACATTGACGAGGAGGATGATGAAGACGATACTGAGCCTGCTGGGAAGGTTGAGGGCCCAATAAAGAGGAAGAGGTCGGATAAAGATGACTCGGATGATGGTGGTGGTGGGGAGGATGATGAGAGATCATCCAAGCGATAAGGCTGGGACCCTTGTTTGGTTTACTGACTATTTAACATGTAGGAATCTCTCTATCCCTCTCTCTTAAGCCCATCTCATTGTAGAATGAAGGATAGCATGCTCTTGGATTATGTTTTTTCAGTCCTGTATCATCATGTTGCAGTATTTTTTAGGATTAAATGTTTTATTTGGTGATGCACAGTTATGTGGGGTTTGCAAGAACTATCTAAATCAGCTGTTTTAGATTTGTGTAAGCTATGACCATAGATAAGTTACTCTTTTGAATACTTGTTTAACTTTTGGGTTTATCACTAGATAAGGTGATGCTCTGCTCCATGAATTACTCCATGATCCATTGAATGGATGTTGGATCATATAATTTTTATTCCTTGATGATGGGTCCTTGCAGCTTCTTGCTGTTCTCCTAGTTCTCTTAAATTCGTCGAGGGGGGGGGATTAAGGGATGATTTTGATATCCATGCCAAACCAAGCAAATCCTGATTTTGTTTTCTATTGCACAATTTTTTTGTTAGGAGCTTGATGCGGGGGGGGGGGGGGACCTGTCTGTATTGATGCTCTTATACGAGGGACCTGGCCTGTATTTAATGATGTTTATATTGATAGGGACCCACTCGACAGATATCATTGAGCCATTGGCCGTCCGGGATAGGATCAATATCATGGTTTTCTACGGATAAGATTAGCCCTCCCGGCACTGTTTTACTCTTACAATGGTTGAGAGTAGTGACATCGCGCGTGGATATAATGACAAAATTGAAACGGGAATAAATAAAAAAACACTATATAAAATAGATCACTTCACTAGTTCACTTTATTCTTAAATTAAAAAAAAATCCCAGAATACAAAAGAAACTATTCAATTAGTGACCTGCAGGCTACGTAAATCGTACAAGAAAAACTGGCTATGCGGAGCTTGTCGTGGAAGTTTTATCGGTGGATCTTTGTATATGAGATGCTTGGGTAACGTCGTGTAAAACTGCATGGTTAAACTATTAAAATACGGAATTTATTGTTTGTTTGTTTTTGTTAAATAATTTTTTCTTATTTTTTTTCATTGTTAATTTTGTGAACAGATGGGATTTTTTCGGCGAGAAAATGGCGTGATATAAGGCTCTCCGATTCGATTATCATAGCAAAGCGTTATCATCTCGTGTTTTCTTGACGAGATTGTTCTGGGTCGCATGTTCAGCCACGCCAACTTATCATACGTGACAATTTACCAACACAACTCTCTCTCTCAGTCGGTTACCATGCCTACCTCATGAACATTCGGGGCTTCCACCAACATCCACCTTTATCAGAGAGAAAAAAAAAAAAAAGTAAATTGGATGAGAAAATGATATTAATATAAATAGAATTCTTGACGACTAGTTCCTTGTTAAAAAAAAGAAAAGAAGAGAAAGAGTAAAGAGATTAAAATTGTAATTATAACGGGGTAAAAATTAAAAAAAGTTGTGCAGAAATTACAAGTTTAAAAGAATCGATAAAAATATAAAACGATTTTAATGGCTTCATTCCCAGTTTTTTCTAAATATTTTAATTTTTTTAAAAAAATTAATATTTTTGATATTTTTAGATTATTTTGATGTGTTATATCAAAAATAATTTTTTAAAAATAAAAAAATATTATTTTTGTTGCGTTTTGAAATGAAAAATCACTTTAAAAATCTGTTATTACATTTTCAAACACCTAGAGGGTGTTTAGGAGTATGAAAGTGTTGTTTTTTAAAATATTTTTTATTTTAAAAAAAAATTAATTTTAAGATTAGCACATTAAAATAATATGAAAATAAAATATAAAAAGAATATTATTTTTTTATGAAAAAATAAAAAGTTAAATTAAATTTTTTTTAAAATATTTTCCAACTGGTACAAACAAGGAAGGTCCTTCAAGTAAAGTTGCAAAGTTGCATTTGGGCCGTTGTCAGTCTAACAGTTAAAAGTTAACCATCAGCGTAAGCCCACTCTATACTGGGGCTGTGTTGTATTGTTGCGGGCGTGGCCAGTTTTCTAGAAACAGAAGCCTATAAACGGGAATTTCACCTCACATCTTTTGTGGTCTCTTGACAGCTGTTTATAAAACTTCGTTCTCGTTTACCGTTGAAGTTGAAAGATAAGAAAATACAAACATGGCAGTGGCTGCCATCTTCAACGGTAAACGAGAACGAAGTTTTATAATTAATATAGATATCCGAATTTGTGTATTTCACTGATTTTATAAATTTTAAAATTAATAATTATATAAAATTTTAATTATTTTAAAAATTTATAAAACTCGAATTAATAATTTTTAAAAAATAAATTTAAAATCTGATCAGTTAAACCATGTCTCTTAGGATTTTGTATTTCTTATTTTATTAAATATTAATTTGTTGATTCAATTTTTTTAAAAAATTATATTGTTCTAGCCAGTACAAATATTTTGAAAATTTTTAGTTACTCGTTAAATAAATTATTTAAAGTTTTGTTTTTCAATTTTGAATAAATGGCGAACCAATTATAATCCTAAGAGTTGTACTCTAACCATCCCAGTATGGCTTCTATGGGTGATTAATACGTGCTTTTATGTCTCTGACTCCTGGTTTGAAACTGATTGGTAAAGTAATTTTGTGTTAATTTGCTAATTCAGCTGTAATATAAATAACAAGTATACTAAAAGTGAAAGGGGTTTAAATAGAGATATTTTACCGTGGACTCCAACAATAAAATAACTATTTTACCTCTGAATCGTATAATATTTGTCTTGGCTGCTGGGGTGACAGAATCTTTCATTTAAAAATTGAACAATAAAAAATAATAAAATACCTTTCATACTGTACGCAACCTGAGCTTCGCCATATGCTAGCCCACCCTAACCAACGAGTCCCATGCCCATTATTTTTTTTTATAGCCAAGGAAAATGCTACACGGGCACAGCCTCTTCAAGTTTCGTGAACTTAAATGACAAAACTAACCTTTTTCAATGTTTTTTCTCACCTACCAAAAAGTCGAAAACACGGAAGCCATCCTTGTCTCTCTTGTCAAAACCCGCTCTCATTCCAGTCACCAGATTCAAATCCCTTTGCTTCCACCACCACCAGAGCTGCCCAAAACCACCACTTGCTAACCTTTCTGGCCATCAAACCATGAAAAGTACAATCCCACTCAATAAAACACACCGTTACATACCTACAAAACATATATACCGCCACGGGAAACCCTCCAAAAAAGCCACCCTCGCCGGCGTTGACACTCAAGGCGCGGAGTGGGCCATCTCCAGTGTTTGACTCCTTTTGTCTAATCTAGGATTTAGTGTCTTTTTTCTGTTATCTAAATTGAATGGTTTCAATCGATGATTTCGAATCTGTTTTTGGAATATCATACACAGATCATGATTGTTTGTTGAGCGATGTTTATGGGGATGCAACGATTGGTGATGACAAGAGACGCTGTTGATTGAGCAGATTCTTAAATCCAAAAAACAGGCCTCTGTTGAGATCTGATAAGGGAATGTTTGAAAGAGAATCCCAGGCTCTCAGCATTTGCTTTTGAATGCCACAACAACAATGGAAGTGTTGCCGGAAATGGTGCATTACTCCATGTAATCTTGCTAAAAAAACTGGAGTATAGAGTAGCAGTAATGCATACGCAATCCAGAGCTTTTTTAACATCCGATGCCCACTAATACTTTGGACGCGGACAGCATGTAGGCTGTTAATCATTATTATTATTTTTTCTAGAAATTACATTGCAGACCGATCACGGTCAGTTTTAATTTTTTTTTTAACAAGCAAACTGTTAAAATTTTCAACATTAAGATTGCACCAAAAAGCGTTTAAAAAAATATTAGTTTTTTATTTTTTCAAAATATTTTTTTTATATAAAAACATATTAAAATAATATATTCTTTTAAAATTTATTTTTAACATTAATTTATCAAAATAATTTTTAAAAACTTATTTTTTTTTTAAAATTTAAAACTTCACAAAATTAACTCAATAAGAGATGATGATAACAAGTGAAAAGAAAGAAAGAAAGAAGGAAATGTGGGACCCAAAAATGCGACGAAAAACTATTTAAAAAAACCGACAAACATCGAAGTCGATGCGTCATTATCTGTAAGCCTGCATATCTAATCAACAATTTATTATTATTAATTACGACTAATCACACAATAAAAATGATGGTGGGATCATCATCATGCATCGTACGGCCATCGAAAAGCCCCAAGTTATTTAAAAATTTAAAATAACCGAGCAGGATAGTATCCGACATGGACGGTGGTACTTTCGTAAAAACAAACATCTCTCCACTAACCGCTCTCGTTTATACTTTATAGTTATCGCCCTGCTCCGTCTCCTGGTATAATAGGAGAGAGTCCTTTTATTTACACTCTAACGCACATCTACAACAGTCATATAACACACACACACAGAGAAGCGACGGAGCTAGATTCTGGAGTGAGTCTAGGGTTCCGTTTAGCTCTTTATATCAGATCTGTCATCTACATTGACATGCACCATTGATTTTGCTGCCAACTTACTAGACAAAAAAATGCAGATCCTATTTCCTGTTACTCGCGGCCAGGTGCGTGGTTTTTTTTCGAGCTCATTTCGCTTTGGATCTTGGCGCGATGCTTCAGTTAGCAGTGAATTGTTATTTGATTTAGCAGTTTCTGTGCTGGATTTTGATCGTATAATTTACAAGGAATGATGAGGTTGGTTGTTTGTTGAATGGGTGTAGTTTTCCTTTTTGCTTGGAATCGTACCTGTATTTGCTGCTTGGATTTACGCCGAATATTTGGAGTACAAAAAAAGCAACACCTTGACCAAAACGTAAGTTAACCGTTATTATTCACTAGATGACATTTTAAGATGGATAAAAAAAAAACCGTTACGATTTAATTTATTACTTGGGGATTGTTTTGCTAGTAGGCATTCTGATATTGGATTGGTTGAATTGGGGAACGAAGCGGTTAAGGAAGATGATGATAGAGCTGTTTTACTCGAGGGAGGAGGAGGAGGTCTTCAGCCTGCTTCTCCCAAAGCTCGGACTTCAATTTCCTCATTTCCTATTTTCAGGTACACTTCTTGAAAGTTCTCGATTACTGTCAAGTTTTATTATTTTTCCTGCTTAAATTGCATTTGCTGTTTCTATATGTAGGTTTCTTACGATGGAAGAGCAATTCTTGATTGATAATCGGTTGACGCTTAGAGCTATGTAAGTTAATTGTTTCATTGGATTTAGATCAAGAATTGTTTCATTGGATTTAGATCAAGAAAGAACATACATCTAGCAAATTTAAATGTGACTCCTTTCTTCTTTGCAGATTGGAATTTGGTTTCTTTATGGCCTATTTTTACATATGCGACCGTACTGATATGCTTGGCTCATCTAAGAAGGTGCCACTTCTACTTTGTCTTGTTACTTTGTGTCATGTAATCTTTACTTTTGGGTTTTCCAAGTTTCCAGTGAAGCATGTGATAGACAACAGCTGCACTTTGCATTCATTTGCAAAAAACTGCAGTTGCAACCAAAAAAACATTGAATAACTGGTTCAGCATGTAGATGGGTTTTATGCTCATCACGATTGAAACTAGTAAAGGCTTGTTATTTTTATTTTACTGTTAGTGACTATGTTTTAACTTCACTGTTATCTGTCTCTACAGAGTTACAATCGAGATCTTTTCTTGTTTCTCTACTTCCTTCTCATCATAGTTTCGGCAGTAACTTCTTTCACGATACATCATGATAAGTCACCGTTCTCTGGGAAACCTATATTATATTTGAACAGGCATCAAACCGAGGAGTGGAAAGGCTGGATGCAGGTTTGTTACTCTTCCAGACAAAATGAACATAATTTTTCAAATTGTTCACTGAATTTCCTTAATGCATAGAAGATTTGACAACCAATACTCTATAAGTATTGGTTATGTGGCTTTGACTGCCTATGTCCGACATAAATTGCTGACCATTGGTGAAATCATTTGTTGAAGCATACGTCAACCATTTACAGATCATCTTTCCTTATTTGGCATGCCATTTGTTTTCTAACACTAATATATGTTGACAGGGGCTGCACGTAGGGTAAGTACCCCCCCCCCCAATTTTTTTTTTTATAATTTTGCAATGGTCCTTAAAACTTTAGTTAATTTTTAATAAAATCTGATGTTGGCCCCCTCAAAATTACATGTATTCTATTTAAGTCCTCACTCACTCTATAACTTGGCTGCCCCCAAATAATTTGTCCACCCTCAGCCACTGTATGTTGAAGTTCTGAGATGCTGGGTTTTTGATATGTTCCCTTTCTGGCTTGCATACTATAATGTATAGCCTTACACATGTTTCTGCTGCGTTACAGGTATTATTTTTAATGTACCATTACTTTGCTGCGACAGAAATATACAATGCAATCCGCATGTTTATTGCTGCATATGTGTGGATGACTGGATTTGGCAATTTCTCATATTATTATGTTCGCAAAGATTTCAGTCTTGCAAGGTTTGCACAGGTATCTTTTTCCCCTAAAAGTTTAAAAATAGTTTCCCCTAGTTCTTTGCATATCCAGTTGCTTCCAGTTCTAAGTTTTCTACTTTTTGAGCAGATGATGTGGCGGCTTAATTTCCTGGTGCTATTCTGCTGCGTTGTACTGAACAATAGTTACATGCTATACTATATTTGCCCCATGCACACTCTTTTCACTCTTATGGTTTATGCGGCCCTTGGTATTTTCAACAAGTACAATGAGATTGGATCAGTCATGGCTGCAAAAATTATTGCCTGCTTCTTTGTAGTTATTCTCATGTGGGAAATTCCTGGAGTATTTGAAGTGATTTGGAGCCCATTTACTTTCCTTTTTGGTTGGTATCTTGCCAAATGTTCATTTCTCTTGTTAAAGCTTTGGGGTTTTCATGCTCCTAATCCCTCAAAGTACTGCAGGTTATACGGATCCAGCAAAACCAGATTTGCCTCGCTTGCACGAGTGGCATTTTCGTTCTGGACTTGATCGCTATATCTGGATAATTGGAATGATATATGCCTACTATCATCCAACAGTGAGTTCTGAAGAAACCATATCATTCATGGAAATTTTGTATGAGCTTGTGGTTCTTGAATGTTGAGATGGAAATAGAAATACAAGTTCTTTGAGTCTGTTCCCACATTATTTGTTTCTGTTATTCTAGGTGGAAGGATGGATGGAGAAACTAGAGGAGACAGAAGCGAAGCGCAGAATACCAATCAAAACAGCTGTTGCAACAATATCTCTGGCGGTATTATAACCTTTTTGATTGTTGTTACTGTTGATGATGATGCCTCTAACAGATTTTGTGAAATTCCTAGGTGGGATATACATGGTATGAGTACATATACAAGCTGGACAAGATTTCTTACAACAAATACCATCCTTATACCTCATGGATTCCCATAACGTATGCATTGCCCCTTAAATGTGTTTGCAAATTGACTATTCAGAAATTTTTGCTTGTTAATTTTTTTTTTTGTTTCCTGGTTGATCAGTGTGTACATTTGTTTGAGAAATGTCACCCAGCAATTCCGCTGCTACAGTTTGACCCTTTTTGCGTAAGTGACCTATAAGTTAATTCCTGTACTAGCTTATTTTCTCCTCCCTAAATTGAAGTTAAACCATTTGCCGGAGGCACCAATAGGAGAAAATCTGATGAATTCCTTTTTCTGTGAGTTTGGATCAATTGTTGTGAGATTTTTTGGTGAATTTATTACTGTGTTTACTAGATGGCTAGGAAAAATCACCCTGGAGACGTACATTTCTCAAATCCATATCTGGTTAAGGTATGCTGTGTTACATGCATTATTATGTTTTTGTGCATGTCACACTGGTTTCCTAATTTTGGTTTTTTGATAAACTTGCAGATCAGGCATTCCAGATGGCCAACCAAAATTGTTACTTTCTCTAATTCCAGACTACCCAATGTTGAACTTTATGCTTACCACGTCCATATATATTGGAGTAAGCATCAATCTACTGGTATGAAATCTCAGTTATTTGATACAATTCAAGCACTCAAGCACCATTATGTTGTTTATTTGTAGGTTTCTTACAGACTCTTTGATCTGACAAATACATTGAAAACGGCATTTGTGCCCAGCAAAGACAATAAGCGCCTGACAAACAACATAATTACAGCAGCGGCAGTTTCAAGTGTTTTATATTCGATGTCTTTTGTATTCTTAAAAGTCCCGCAGATGCTGGTAAGAATAGCTCTTTTAAATTTCTAAATGAGTATTGAGTTGCTTAGACACAAGTAAATGTGATTGTTGTGCTTTCCAGCCCTGAAAAACACTTTTAGCATAAGATAATGGGAAAGATAATGTGAAATGCTGGGTATAAATGGCATCAATTATAGTGGAGCATGTGCTTACTTTCAACCTTACGGTGAAATAACTTGCTGGTTTTACACTCTTAACTTGGAAAATAAAATGATGGCAATGTACATCCATTGACTGCTGTGTTTGTGCCTCCGGTGGAGTACTACTTGAATATTTTTCGTAACTATAGAACAATGATAATTTATGTGCTGTTTGTCATCTGAATGCACAATTTGCTGATACTCTAAATTTACAGGTTTGAGAGGAAGCTGCAAGATTGTGTATCTTGTTTCCATGAACATATGAGAAGAATATTGTTCCACTGCTAGTTTTTTTCTGCCTCTATAAAAGAACATGAACAGTGAAATGGATTCATTTCAATTTGTCAATGGAAGATGCGACACAAGGATCAATACCCGTGGTCTTAGGTCGTGTTGCATCGATTGTATAGGAAAAGATCATGAAAGTGATGACCTCCAACAGAGGTGTTCTTTGTCATGTTTTCATCCATTTTTTTTACAGCAGTAGTATAGTAATTACAACGGCAATGTAAACTCACTGATCGAAGCAATTCCCCTATGCATGAGTTTGACCTTGTATCTATTAGTGTTAAAAGCATATTGCACTCAACTTTTATTAGCTTAACGCTTACCAATATAGTTGGATAACGGACATGTCACCGCATTAATGTGGGATTATGACATTTGAGCTATATACTAGAAAGTTCAACAGTCAGGAAGGATTGATGGAAGCATGTCTACGAGAGGAGGAATTGAGCAAGGATCGGGTGTATCCTTTGGTTAAGGATCTCTCAAATCTCTTCTTATATATAATTTCCAATTCTTTCAATTTCAAGTAAATTAACTCTTACTTTTCCTATATATATATATATATAATTTTCAATGCCTTCAGTTTGGATGAATGAACTCTTTTATATTTCCCCTAAATCATTCATCCTTCCTAATCTTTCCTGACAGACATAGCCTAAGGTTAATGGGTCTTGATGCAAAGCACAAACATTAAGGTTGCTTGAAACAATATAATGTCAATTGACTTGCTAAGCTCTACGCCTTCCCTGTTTTGTTCATCTCTTTACAAACGCTCTACTTGGCATGGAGCATCTGCCGAGTAAAAAATTGCCATTTGAGATGATTGGACTTACCGTAAAATTCTTTCCTATTTTGCAAGATCTCACTCTGCAGTTTTCACAGGTGGATCCCATAAGACTAAAGTCTACCTTGATCTGAGGACACTAAGTGCCCGTTTGAATCACCAGCCTTCGGCCTTTTTTTAAGCTTCCATGGCTTTTCATTTACAAACAGAATTTCAAGGTGTTTGGTAATACTTAAAAGCTAATATCACAGCCACTTCCACAAATGACTTCATAGTTATTTTCAACGCTACAATTTGTAGAATTTGAACTACAATAAAAAGCCATTTCCCATCCACAAAAACTAACGAGCAATTCTCAACGAACTTTCTCAGCATCGATAAAGCAGCTGTTATGCAAAATTGAATGAGCAAAGGTTTCCCAAGTATGGTCTAAACTAAGGGTTTCTTGAACCAATACACAATAGAAACAAAGACAACTCTGAACAAATAATCCTTGTTAGTGTTTGCTATGGAGACAACGCATCGCAGCCATTCTCGAAAGGTGTTGTAAATTAGAGTTGCAAGCAGCAGCAATGGAGCTTCCTTTCCATTCAAGACAGCAGCTACCTTGTCTCCTCATCAGAATATATGCACAATGTCATAAGCAAATCTATTTCTGTCAAAGAATGCATCATAATAAAGAGTAGATAAAGCAAATCTATTTATATCCGATTCTTTGAAGCCAGATGCTTTCCAGAATCAGTGCCTAGAAGCATCCAAGTTCTGCCACTGAAATCAACACACAGAAGTAAAATTTGACCAGCTTTTTAATAAAAAGAAAGAAAAAAACAAATGCTCAAAGTCGCATGGAAAATGCAGGATGCTTTAACAGGCTTAAATCATAACCACATGCACCAACTACACGTTCAGTAAGGAATTTCATCTTCCACTGGTTAACTTCAATCCACTTCAAAGGTGGGGGGGGGATGCTTTTTTAAGATAGAATGCTATTTATTTATTTTAGAGAGAAGATAAGAATAACTTCACAAAATTACTCATGGTGCATATTTACCTTAATGTTTATCACAATATTTTCAACACTTTAACTTGTTATGCACTGTTCAAGCTATATTTAAATCATAAAGTACAAAAATTAAATTTAAATAAACAAAATTGTTTAACATCAAAATCTTAAGTTTTATTAGCTAATTTAGCTACTAAAGGTTTTGTAATAAGTTCATATCTTCAAGTTATTATAATTCAAAGAGCACAAGTTTATTACCAGAACAATATGACCATCCAAACACTTTAAATATGCTTTGTTTTTCACCATAGCCCAACAATTAAAAACGACACAGCTTGGAAGCCAAAGCACAGCGCATCACATCACAAAACAACAAGGCAAAACAGGTCCTTAATCAATTAGTCCAGGGGAAATGCAAGGCCCCTGATAATGCTTATGTTGAGGAAAATCATGTAATCCTTGATCGAATATAAAATGACTAACACAATTGATTATTGCAATTATAGTTTTTAAAGTATGTGAACTCTGAAATATCTTAATTAATGCCAAAGGATACGTCCAGAACAGCACGAACGACTGCATAAAACATAAAAACACTGTCAGTCTACCACTCATCTCATATATGAATGACGGTAAACAAAGGAAAGCAGAATAATTTTACTTCTCAAAGTGTACAGAAAAGGAACGCTATGAAAGAGTGGAATCTTGTGTACAGAGAAATCAGAAAGGACAAGAAAAATTATGTATCGATAAATATCAGAGAAACATACCATAAGCCCACCCAAAAAGCCATCAAGTAAAACCCTGTTCCAGGAGTCAAAGTATGTATGAATGGAAAACTTTGCCTTAGCTATGAGTGCAACTGAAGTGATTGTCATCATAAGAAAATAAAAGACAAATCCAGTCAAGCCAGTGAGTCCCAAGATTCCAGCAATTACCCCACCAATGATAGACAGAAATGTTCGGCTGCATGGAAAAAAATAAAGCTCAGGTGCTGTTATAAACACACAATAGACCCCAAACTACAGTTTATACCTTGTAAAAAAATTGCATACTGCTCAATAATTCTTCACATAAAGGTTTCAACTTTCAACTACTTCTCAATCTTCTAAATCTTACCCGGGTGTTTGGAAACCAAACAACAAGTTCAACCTTGCCCATATCAATTCTGAAATACATTCTCTGTCATATATTGTTGTGCCATTATGTCCTGTACTCGGTGAATTTGGTAACATTAAGCATTTTTCTTTAGGAAATCAAGTCATCAACTCAACTTTCTACTTATTAGTACAAGTCACACACAATCCATCAACTGAAAATAATCCATTAAGCATTTTTCTTTAGGAAATCAAGTCATCAACTCAACTTTCTACTTAGTTCTTTTGAATTAGAACATGCTGGTTTTGCTACAAGTCACACACAATCCATCAACTGAAAATCACACAGCCAAAATTCCTACGAATAATTACAAACCTAACTTGAGTTAAAACTTTCAGAGGCACCAGCATTCGCATATTCAAACACAAAGCTTTAGCATAAAATTCACTATAATGGCTCCATACTCTTTTAGGTTAATGAAACAAACCTGTAATATATAACTTTCATGTTACTTTGCAAATTTTCAGCTCTGAATGTTTGCAAATCATTCACGGCATCACTTGATTTCTTCTCAGACTCATTATGTCCAGCCATCGCTTCTACCTTTAGATAATCTGATAAATCTACAAACAGAAGAGTAACAGTAACCCAAAAGAGAGGAACTTAGCATGAGTTTTGTATTAAAATTAATTACAAATTCTCAACTCTTCATCAACAAAGAAAAGGGTCCTTAACTAATCAAGAGATCCTTCTGAGGTTTAATTTAAAAAAGCCAAAATTTGGAGATAAAAAAGAAAAATAAAAACGAACTGGGTTGCCTATAAAACCAAAGTAACAACATTAAAATTTGTTAGAAATCGAAACCGAAGAATTCGCTGACAAATTTAAATCTAAGCAAGCATAAATAAGGAGTTTATCATAATCGACAGATCTGTGAATTAAAATCTATCTAAAACAAAATTCAAATCATGAGAAGAGGGCGAGAGGGACGGGGTGAGAGACAGAGAAAAGAGAATTCGAACCTTTCTATGCACTGTTACTTCAGTAAACTTTCTACTTGTCTTCGATCTGTTATTTCATTAAATTCTACAAAGCCCAGTTTATATTACTTTGTTAATATTCAATCTCGTCCTTCAAATCGTCTATACTTTCAAATATTTCCCAATACTAATAAGGTTTAACGTCCAGTCCCTTTTAAATTTTTTTCGTTACTCTAAACGACACCGCTTTAACAACAGGAAGAATCACATAAACAGCAAATGCTCCTCGCTTGCTCCTTCGGCTCAAGTCTGAACAATCCTCCCTTGTAGCATTGAGGTATGCTTTTTTCCTCCAAATATTCAATGGGTTTTTAAGCTTTTATTGTTTTGAATCAATAATCTGTCCTTTCTTCTTGATTTGTTAACTTCCTTTTAAGTTAAGTTTCTACTATGTATCTGAAAGAAGGATGTTCTTTATTGTTAAAAAAGCAAAAACTTTTAGTCCCTTTTGTACTAAACACCATAAACCCACTTCAAAACGAACAAAAATATCAAAACCCTCTCAAAGAATCTGATGTTTTAAACAAGTTAAAGAACGAACCCAATATTCTATTGGCTTTACATTTCTTCAAGTCAATAGCCAATTCAAATTCCTTCAAACACACCCCATTAACATACACAACCATGATCAAAAGACTTGGTTACGAGCGCGATATAGATGGTATTCAATACCTGTTGCAGCTAATGAAGTTAGAGGGAATTAGTTGTAATGAAGATTTGTTTGTTATTGTCATTAATGCGTATCGTCGAGCTGGGTTAGCTGAACAAGCGCTGAAAACTTTTTATAGGATTGGTGAATTTGGTTGCAAACCGAGTGTGAAGATTTATAATCATGTTTTAGATGCGTTGCTTAGTGAAAATAAGTTTCAAATGATTAATGGGATATATAATAATATGAAGAGAGATGGGATTGAACTGAATGTTTATACTTATAATATGCTTTTGAAGGCTTTGTGTAAGAATAATAGGGTGGATGCAGCCAGGAAATTACTTGCAGAAATGTCGTATAAAGGGTGTATTCCTGATGCGGTTAGCTATACGACTGTGGTATCTTCTATGTGCAGGCTTGGTAAAGTGGAGGAGGCTAGGGAGCTATCGATGAGGATTAAATCATTTGTGCCTGTTTATAATGCTTTGATTAATGGGTTTTGTAGAGAACATAAGATGGAAGAGGTGTTTGAGTTATTTAATGAAATGGCTGTTGAGGGAATTGATCCTGACGTCATTACTTACTCTACGGTTATTAATACACTTTCAGAGACGGGGAATGTTGAATTGGCTCTTGCTGTTCTGGCAAAGATGTTTTTGAGAGGTTGTAGTCCTAATTTTCACACTTTTACTTCCTTGATGAAAGGATATTTCATAGGGGGGAGATTGTGTGAAGCACTGGATTTATGGAATCGAATGATCCAAGAAGGATCAGAACCCAACACCGTTGCATATAACACTCTGATACATGGTCTCTGCAGCTATGGAAAAATGGTAGAAGCTGTATCTGTTTCTCAAAAAATGGAGAGAAACGGGGTCTTCCCAAATGAGACCACATATAGTACTCTCATTGATGGCTTTGCAAAAGCTGGTGACTTGGTTGGTGCATCTGAGATATGGAACAAGATGATAACTAATGGTTGCCTTCCTAATGTTGTGGTGTATACTTGTATGGTGGATGTGCTCTGCAGGAATTCTATGTTGAACCACGCTCATCATCTTATAGAGAATATGACGAATGGAAATTGTCCCCCAAATACAATTACATTCAATACTTTTATCAAAGGTTTATGTTGCAGTGGAAAAACAGAGTGGGCAATGAAAGTGCCCAATCAAATGCGTCAATATGGGTGTGCACCTAATGTCACAACATATAACGAACTTTTGGATGGTCTTTTCAATTCAAAAAGAACGAGAGAAGCTCTTCAGATAGTTGGAGAGATGGAAGAAATGGAGATCAAGTCAAATTTAGTGACTTACAATACCATTTTGTCTGGATTTTGTCATGCTGGAATGTTTAAGGGTGCCTTGCAGATTGCTGGGAAACTGCTTGTGGGGGGTACCGAGCCTGATTCCATCACATATAACACAGTAATTTATGCATACTGTAAGCAAGGCGAGGTAAAGACTGCCATCCAGCTTGTAGATAGATTAAGTAACAAGGGAGAAGGGTATCCAGATGTATTTACATACACTAGTCTTTTGTGGGGGGTCTGTAATTGGATTGGGGTAGATGAAGCAGTCGTCCATCTTGATAAGATGATAAATGAAGGCATATGCCCCAATCGTGCCACATGGAATGCTTTAGTCCGTGGCTTGTTCAGCAAACTGGGTCATTTGGGACCGATTCACATTGTGGATAATATTCTGGCTAATGGGAAAGTTACATGATGATGATGCTGATAAATTTTGTGAATTCCTAGGTGATATATGTGGTATGAGTACAACAAGCTGAACAAGAGAATGTAAGATGCTGGGCTCAGACGCCCATGGCCGTGGCAGAGCATCTGAGCACTTGCTTGTCCTTCAACCTTGTGGTTGAAGTAACTTAACTGGGATACTCCTAAATTAACGTAGAGGATGGGCATTTCCATGGAATCTGGGCTTGTATCTTGCACTGTATATTACTTGAATTTAGTAGCAACTGTTGGTCAACCTTTAGCACTCACACTTTTGGAGAAGGCAAAAAGGACATCTGCTTGCTTTTTTCTGTCATCAGGTACTTGTCAAATAACCCATCAAGAACTCTTTGGTACTTGTTCTGCAATAGCATGGTTACTAACCTGACGCTTGCTACAATATGTTACAACACCACCTAAGAAATCATTTATGCCGAAGCAGAAATTAGTCCACACCACCTTGTGGATGCGGTGGCAGCATCAAGGCCAATAATTGAGGCTGCTGGTATAATAGAACTTGAGATCTCTTGCATGCTGGTTAGTGGAGTGGATTTCTGAATTGATTAGTTGATCATTATGGAACCATATCTTTGAACTAATAGTTCATTGCCAATAATTTTGTTTTGTGTTTTGCACTCTGTATCTGATCACTTTCAGGAATTGTTCATTAGGTGGTGAAGAAATTGACAACATTATCATAATTGCTCACACATCTTCTTTTTGTTCCTGAAGAGGCCATAATGTTGTTTGATTTTGCACAAAACAGAAATGAATTCGTTTCATCCTTTCCTTTTTATTCCATTCATGTTTTTAAATATTTTACTGTGGTATTGCAAAGACACCCACATACACAGAAAGGAAATAAAAAATACAAATATATTTTCAATCAAAGTTAATTTTATTATGGTGATAACAAGAAATTGAAAGTTGGACATTGAAGTAGAGCTGAAAATACAAAATTACTCGCTATTATTTCTGTTAGCAAGCTTTAGCAATGTTGTAGATGGGATTTAGCAATTCGACCATCAGCTCCCTTTGGGTAGAAGTCTCCTGTAATACTTTCATTACCACAACAAGACACAACTCTCAGTATCTCCTCAGGTGTCCTTGTATACTCCACTGAGTACTCATCTCCAGCAAGAACATTGCCTCCAATTTGATCCTCTGCACCCAACTTTTTCGGAACTACAAGGTATTCATCTTTTATACCTTCATGCCCAAGCTTGTCCCTTGGATCTGAAATGCGATTTGTCACAGCTATCCCGTATGGGTGCATCCTGGTCAAGGCATGCTCGTATAACCGCCCTCGTATAACTGCTTCTTGGCCAGACTCCACAGCCAAAAGGCCTGCAACAAGCTGAACACACAAACATGAACGCTTCAACAATTACGGACCAAAAAAAATATTATGGAATGTTTGAGAGAGTGAATCTGTTATGGACTTTGGGCAATATCATTACCTTCTTGTAAGCTACAGCCTGGAGTTTTGGGTTTGCTCCAACATATCCCGTCAGTTCAACATAAGGGATGACATTGGATACGATGAGATAGTGAAGTGAGGAGCACAAGGATCAAAAGTTGGAGACAATGGTCTCCCAAAAGCGGCATCCATGGTTTTTTCAAATGATTATGTGCTCAAATCCAGCATTGGCCTTGGAAATCTACTGGGTTACGAAATCAAGAAAAAAAAAAAACAAGTGAGGCTCATTATAATCAACCCTCTCTAAACTAGTGACATGAAATTTCACTAAGTTAAATTAATTTTTATTTTATTTTATTACATAATAAAAATATGAATAACAATGTATAAAAACACTCAACATTAAAAAATAAAATGAAAAAAAACTGGCAGAAAAAAAAATTATGGCTTGTTATAAAGTAGTGCAGGCGCATGGGTTTGAAAGAAACCTACACGTCTAGACTTTTAGTTTTTTCTAAACCCTTATTTTTTAAAAAAACCAATGTCAACCAAATGAGTCCCGAAGTCAATATAAAATGTTTAGAAAATATATTACGCTGCTTAAATTATTAATATAAAGAGTTTAATTGACATGGTTGTTTAAAGTTACGGTGCAACTTATATTTCATAATTTTTTGAATTTTTTTATTTAAGAATTAATATTTTTTTATATAATTTTAGATTGTTTTTAATAGGATATTATTAAAATAATTTTTAAAAATTAAAAAAATATTTTAATATATTTTATAAATTAAAAATACTTTAAAAAATAATTTGTACCGTTGAGAAACACCCTCTAGTTGTATATATATAAAAAATACACAACTTTCTAGAGAACAAGTCCGTGAGATGTATCTTGTCATCTTCGTGGGTTATTCGATATTTTTTTTGGAAGTACTGTGCAAATACTATGTATTATACGTATAGTTTTGACAACATTACCATGTGTCGAGCTAATTTTATTGACGTGGCAGCATCATGAAGTCCAGCCCAGCTGTTTCTGTAATTACTAGCAAGGCGTTAGGCAGCTGATTCCAGATGAGATTTAGCAATGCGACCATCAGCTCTCCCTTTTGGTAGAAACCTCCAGGAATACTTTCATTACCACTACCAAACACAGCTCTCGGTATCTCCTCCGGTGTCCTTGCATATCCAAGAGAGAACTCATCTCCAGAAAGAACTTTGCCTCAGCACCCAACCTTTTAGGAACTACAAGGCCTTCATCTTTTATACCTGCCTGTCCTAGCTTGTTTCTTAGGACTTAAATGCGACTTGTGAACTCTGCTACCGTCATACCATATAGATCCGACTTGTTCATAGCATGCTCGAATAGCAAAGCTCGGATTACAGCATCTTGGCCACCATCCACAGCTGAAAGACCAGCAACAAGCTGAATACACAAACACAGGCTCCGACTTAAATTCTTAAGATTATAAGGCGGAAATGTATGGGATTAAAGTTTTGTGTTAGGGCATCATACCCTTTTGGAAGTTTTAGCCTGGAGATTTGGATTTGCCCCTACATATCCTGCGAGTCCAATATAAGGAATGACATGGGATGCAATGCGATAGTGAAGTGAAGACGCATAAGGGTCAAAGGGTGGAGACAATGCTCTCCCAAGAGCAGCATCCATGGTTATTGCAAATGATTATGGACTCAAGTCCAGCAATGGCCTTGGGAATCCCTGCAAAGCGTTCTTGATTGCTCTGCATCATTAGTATACAGTCATAATTTGGATCGACTACTAAACCAAAAGATGTGAAAAAATTAATATCAGACCTCAAGTGTCCCAATTCTTGCCATGCAAACTGAATGATGACATCTCTAGTAAAAGGGTCAAGATGAGCCACCCTAGCACGTAAGGGTGTTGGTCCTCTCGTGCTTAAATTTGGAGCAAATGTGCCCAATCCTTGACCTTAAGATCCATACAGAAAGAACTCAGCCTCAAGGTACTCTAAATTTAAAGGAAATTCAAGAAGATCAGTGTCTGATTGCGGGACTGGAGAGTCTTATAAGAAGCTGGAACTAAAAGGAGGATCGGTGAAGCAAGAAGAATAGCTATGGTGGAAGAAGTAGATGGTGTTATGGGTTGACTGTTGAGTCCGATTTTCTTTGCTCTGTTGACTTTTTGAGTCCGTTTTCATTTGCTACATAGCCACAATGCTCACGATACTGATGGTCGTACTCTTTAGGCTCTTGACTAATGAAATTTCTGCTAGAAAAAAGTGCGCGGGCGCGCGTTAAAGTTAAGTACTTTAATCCGACGCATTCTTACCAGAGAAGAAAATAAAATCAGAGATAATTGGCATAGATTAGCACGGAAGTACGAATCAACACAAACGTTTTTCAATTGTTAGTTAATAATATTGATATGGATTGTTCTAATTTAAACCTTTTCCTTTATTTTAAAAATACATTTTCTTTATCTATCCCCTCAATTAACTCGCCAACAACGTCCGGCGGAGCCTGCCTGTTTACTCGAACAAATACTTGGGCATATAGCTGAAGCCTTGTAAAGTGGTTGTAAAAGCTGTGTTGAGTGTCACTACCATTCTTGCCGTCAATCTATTTGTTTGATGTGATCCTCATCTGATTTCCAACAGAGAGAAAACCCAAGGTAAACAAACATCGCAGCAATATACGAAATTTGATGCAGGCTTAAAACCATTTTTACTCATGCAGCATCCAACTCAATGGACTTGAAACCTTTTCCCCAAGCCTTCATTCAAATTAATAAAGATCACAGACCTCTCTTGAAGATGAAGCCTATTAGCCCTCTTTATAGGGTCACAAAATGCTTACAAGACTTGAGGTATCAAGGATGTAAGAATATCTAACTTTCACCACTGCTTCTTCCCTTTTTTCTTCCTTTTGTTGCCACTACTACTGCCACCTCCACTGCTCTTACCATTTCCAGCCTTGGCTGATGGGCTCTCAGTAGAGGTACCAGCGCTGTGGTTGTTGAACACGCCTGCTTGCACTGCATTCTGTAACCACTCAAAAAATTCTTCTTCTGTCATGGTTTCCTCCATATTGGGTCCTGGCATCCGACCACTTCTTTGTCCTGAACTTGATCCTTTGCCAGTATTGTGTTTGGAGGTCACACTGGTGTTTACATGAAAACTTGGCTTGTGACTGTTGGCTGGGCATCTCATTCCCTGCACCAAATTCAACATCATGCACATTCAATCCCAGTCCCTATGTGAGAGGATATACAAGTATTTTGCATTAAAAGTAATGCCACTTGTATATTTTGCCATAAAATAACTTTAAATTGAATTCAAATAATCTCATAATCGTGGAAATGGCATTTGAAGAAACAATATCAACACGCACATCACTGCAAGTTGATAGTATAACTCAGTCAAACAACCAAGAAACTAGTGAAGGAGGGCAAGCAGTTGCAAATGCCTGCTAAATTATTCTCTCCTATTCTATTATGCCATTCCAATTAACTTGACGTTACTTGCTCCATTGCATTCGTTGAATAGCATCTAAATAAAATCAACAGACACCAGCAACCCTTCAGTCATCCCTGATCACTAATTTTTCCTAAATTGTTTTATATTTCCTTGTCAGATAACCTCACTAGGAGTATGTTAAAGATATCAGGAGAAATTGTCAAAACAGCAAAACTTTCATATACCAATAGGAAATTGATTTACCTGACAAATATACCAGTCAGTGGCATCATATATCTTGCTATCTGCACAAACATATGCAGTGGGAACATCAACCTGTAGAAAATAATTTTATGTGAGTAAGCCAGATCATAATCCAATATACCGAACAAAATATTCATTTCTATACATATCACATACAGGAGAATTTTCTATTGTCCTTTTCCACAAACAAAATTCTGACCAATTGCAAATACCTTCTGCAGTAATCCAAAAAGGAAGGGTTGTGAAGATTGCTCAACCCATCCATCTCCATCTTTTGCTTGATGAAAATCTTGGCAGTCCTTCAAAGCAAAACACCCAAAAATTTTTAAAAAAGCACCACCATCCCATTTGGAAGGAGCAAGTCTGGAACTATGGCAATCAGCTGAATACTAACTTTTGTAAACAAATGAGAATAAAGAAAAGAAAAGTTTGGAGGGAATATAAAAAACCTGGCACCATCTTGCTTGCAATTTTGATTTCTTGGTATGTATCCAAAGATGAAAGTTGCCACACCTTTTGCAAGCTATTCGCCTTGATTCTCCAAAAGGGTCGTCAACATCAACCTCTGAACGTGCAAACCCAGAGGCAAAAAGACCATGCTCTCCATTCTGGTCAATCAATCACATTATCAGCCTAGGTTATTTGAACGGATTGGCATAATTCAGAGAAGGAAATTATTGCCCAAGACCAAGTGAAGGTTTGCATAGAGATTATCTAGATATTGCTTCCTTGCAATACATAGGACCAACCATATGAGAATATAATGCTCTAAAACATTTCAGACAGTTCAATGTGCTTATGGGAGCAAATAGGGAACAAGGAGATGCCAGATGAATGATGGTTTCACCAAAGGTGTCATATGTCACTCTTTTCAACATAGGTTTCACAATCAATGAGAACTCCAAAACCATGGACTAGATTTATTCCCTTCCAGTTAAATTTGTGGAATGACCAATGGCCGAAAGTTACACAAGTCCAAATAAAAAAGATGTGATTTTTTACTTTTCAAACACACAGCAATGCTTTGAAGCAAACAAGCAACAAAAAAAATGAAGTAGGCAGAGAAATAAACCACTGAGCCAGTACCAATACAAAGTGGATGCATAGGAGAATAATTCAAGGTCAGCTATCAAGAGTAGCACAAAATAAAAAGAACAGAAATTACATATGCAAACCTTTTGTGAAGTGCTTTGGAAACTACGGAAATAGTTCAGCAAGTCTTCCCTTCTCAATTCATCATCATATGCTTTTCGCTTCAAGGAATCAAGTAACACCTAAAAAAGACATTATAAGAACAATATAGTCAGATTATGAATCAAATGCTAAGTGCTTTTATTTCATGCAAAAAACCAGGCCAAGCAAACAAATTTACCTCGTATGCATTTTGAAGTTTCTTAAAAGCTTCTGCAGCCTTCTCATTGCCCATGTTCTTGTCAGGATGAACCAGCATGGCCTGATAACCAATTCAAAAGGTCTGAAGTGATATATACAAGCAATTTTCAGTTTTCTCTTTTCATTTGATTACAAGTTATCATGCATGTTTATAGGGTCTGTATTTAAACTCCATAAAGGAAAATCTAATTTGGTGGTAATTAAAGGATGACCAGCTGAAGAAACGTATCTATCCAGTCATTACAGAGTGACAAAACATGGATGTTTATTCACTGACTATACATATAATTAAGGTTTTAAAACTTGCAACAGAATGGCATAATATTTATTATGAAGTGTGTGAGCTGACAAATAATGGCATTACCTTCTTCCTATACTCTCTCTTCAAAACAGAAACATCCATGTTTTCGTATCGGGACAAACCCAATGCAGAGTAGTGATCAGTACAGTTCAATAACCGAACAACTTCCTCTTCGGAAGTCAACTCGGAATCAGCCCCACTGGTTGAAGGTACTCCTGGGCTACGATCTGCTGAAAAACCTGGGCCAGTCTCAAAGGATGAAGCATGAAAGGAGTCCTCGTTGAAGAAGCCTGGACGACCTTCCATTCCTGCAGAATGTTCAGAGGTTCTACCAGATCTTCTCTGTCGGTTGATGTTATTCTTTAGGATGTATACCAGAATATCACTTGAGATAAATGATAGACTCAAAGCCAAAAGTAAACCAAGCCATCCAGTATATGACCACACACAGTATGTGGAATATATAGTGATGATCAAAAGTGTGAGACGTTCCTGGCTGAACATGAATGCCAAGCCTGGATGATAATGGAAATAAAACTCAATATGCTTTGACAAATATATCCAGACAATGAGGTGCTAAATGTCAACAAAGGGAAAAAGGAATTACCACTGATGATAATAACAAATACTGTTGTCCAGAAGCTTCCATAAAACCACAGGAAAACCAGTCCAGAAATGGCAACTATCAAAAGTCCAAGGATGAGACCTATGAAAACCCCCACAAATGCAGCTATGGCCTGAGTAAATCAGCATTTGAAACAGATCACAACCATGCATATAAATGACAGTAAAACTGAAAAAAATGACAATGGAAAACACCATGAGGGCATAACAGGTAGCAGGGAAGTGCAACAATGCAACATTCAGTAACAAAGTGATGCAAAATTCCATACAATTACAACATTACAAAGAGAATATGACAATAGACTAAGAATTTAAGGCTTTTAAAAATATAACAGAAAGAAATTAACAACTTACAAATTTAACAGCAATTGACTGGTTTGGTTTTAAAGGGAATAGGTATAAAGATGCATAGGAAGGGTTCTAACAAATGTCTAGATGAAAGCATAAACCAAGCTTACCAGGATGATAAGAATTTTGGATATTCCAACCATTGCAATAACTGACAGAATACTACACCAAATGACTGAAAAAAAGGATGTCGTCCCCAGCCGTAAAAAGGAATCCATGCCTCTGAGAGTACAGTCCAGCCATACCATTGACAAAAGAAGCACAATGTTCCCAAATTGCACGAGCCATTTTAAAACAACAGGATATGCTTTTGCAACCTTCATTTTAACATAATCACGAGAAGCATATATATTGGTTTTTAGAGAAACAAAAGGTGGCTCCTGCCTCTCCAGCCACTCACCTGCCACCTTCAACATGGACAAAGCTGATGCCCTCAAGTTTCCAACCACCATATCCATATTTTCCATCATATTTTTCAGTTGCAGACCATTCAACAAGTGACCCAGTCCACTTTTTGCATGCTCTGGGCCACTTTCACTGCCAGGTAATTTTCCATTGTCTTGTGTTACACCAGGAGTTTCCACTGAAGGACTGCCACAGTCCATTGAATTTGTCATAGAAGAGGCGGGCTCCTCAACATCCAGCACTTCATGTATCTCTTGATTCTCTTTTCTCTGAAAATCTCCAGAGTTTTTCATAATATTGTCCTCACCCTCAGCACGGGCTGTTTTCCTCACTCTATCTGTAGGATTACTTGGCTGGTTGCCATTGGGGAGTTCCTCTCCAGGGTAAACCTTCATTTCACTTCCTTTTCCACGTCCATTATTATCTGAATCTGAAACATTTTTCTTGTGATTTGATGAATGGCGGTCTACCCCATTCCTATGCTGATTAGCTTTCCGAGCCATGGTAGTTTATTTACGAAGCACTTGTTAGAGAGAAAGTTGGCTCAAAACATTTCTAGTTCTATCAAATACAGCATAAAATTCAAGATTCCTCGCGCATGAAAACCATATCCTGTCACCAAGGAACATGAAAAGTTATGTCTGCGAACTTTTTATGCATTGCTTAATACAAGAAAAGGCAACAAAAGCTTCTAGCAAATATCTCAACACCAAAAAATTAGATGATGCAAAATCCAAACAGCGTCACAAATAATCCCAATACTTACAGCATTTATACATCAATGAAAAGCACATGCAAAAGAATCTTTTATCTTTGCAAGTCCAAATTTTCTACTTTCTAAAAGTTCTCCCCCAAACTACAATGGGAATTTTGCTCAAACAGGTGAATGTGGTTGTAGATTTGTGTTGCATGAAAGGAAACCCCAATCGACCTTAGAAACAGGGAAACAGGACCACAACAAGCAACCAAAAACCCTTTGAGCTTAATAAGAAAACTAGCAATACCATTAAACTTGCACACAGGCTACTATCACCAACAAAATGAGATCTAATGACAGACACGGTAACATGCCCCACATGTGGGAGATTGAAATCAAGCCAAAAAAAAAAACATTCCACGAATTTCAGATGCAAACATCATCAAAAAACTTAAAGGAAAAAAGAAACCTAGAATTCAAAGAACAAACAAATTTGGTGACTTCAACTGAAAATCAAGGGGGAAAAAATGAACACCCACTAGAAAACCAAACCCACAAATTTAACAAAAGCAAGAAACCCAGTAGCCTACTATCCTCAACGATGTTAAGAAAAATGAGAACTTTAACAATAATACGAGAAAAAGATGATCCGATCATTAGTAAAGGGCGTACCTTTAGCAGCAAACCCTCAAGTCCACAGCTTACAAAGAGAAAAAAGTTGGACCCAGAAGACAAAATAGAGTTTGTTAGTGAGAAAAAAGCCCTAAAACTGAGAAGTATATGAGCATTTAATGAAAATAAAACTAAGAAAACCAGTTCGTTATTTATTTTCTTAGCTTGACTTCTTCTGATTGAAAAACAAATAGAGGAAATAAGGCCGTATCTGTTTGTGTGCGCAGTAATGATATTGTTGGATTTTGTGAAGGAAACATAACGGAGCTGTTTTTCTCATAAGTATCGTCATCTCCATCCATTGATGGGGTCCATGGTGTTGTTTGGTCTCTATATTCCCATATTTTATTAATTTGATCCTTTAGTTTTACAATCATCTCCTGCTTAACTGTCCAAAACCAAAATAGTTCAGTCTTTTATTTTTTAAATATCATCAACATGCTTTATTAATTTTTTTACGCTAGTCAACGGAAATATTGAATTGCTAGTTTTAATTAAGGGATGAATTAGGAAAAAAACTAGTGCAAGGATCAAGTTAAAACACAATTGAAAATACACTGTTAACTTTCGAGGTGTGGATGTTTTGAGTTTGTACTAGGGCTAGCATGGGTTCGGTATTTTTATAGATAGTTTTTGTGGCTGTAGTCGAAAAGAGTAGGATTAATATAAAATATTTGTAATTGTGATTTTTAAAAAGTATTTTTAAAAATATGTGTTTTATTAAATTTTTGCATATAAAATAGATAAAAACAAGTTTTTATCAATAAAAATATATTATTTTAGTTTCTATAAAATCAATATTTAAAATACAATTATATATAAATTTGATGTAAAAAGTTACTTTTTTTTTTAATAATTGAATAAAAAACAAAAACTATCACGGGTTCTTACGAGGTTACCATACAATACAACACAGCAAACATTTAATCGCTCTTTGCATTAATCTGGTCCAGTCTAAGGTTAGTGGACATTGATTGGTGTCTGGACGTTGTCTCCTGAGCTTTGTTCAATTAACAGTTGTGAGAAGCCGAAACAGTAACAAAGTAGATTAAACTCTTGTTAAATATTTTTTAAAAGAAAATCAGTGGTCAGTAGTTTTAAGATAGAAAGGAGGAGGAGGAGGCGGTTGTGAACCTGAGCCCATAGATTGGAGACTTCAAAACAGTTCTACTTCTGTTGACAGACAAATATAGTAGGCGGAGATTTTAAGGAGCTCAGAGGCAGTGGATCTTTTGCGTGGCCCTGTTGCCAAGCACACATGGCGCGTGTGCATTTTAAACTAACGAGAGAAGGAAAAGACAAAATTTATTAAAATAATATATATTTTTTATTTTTTAAAATTTATTTTTATTAATCACATGTTAAAACGATTTAAAATTATAAAAAAATAATTTTCAAAAAAAACTAAAAAAAATTCAAAAAAAATTTAAAATACAAAAGACTTAATTTATTTGATTGATTGTAACTTTTTTTATAAAAAAAAAACCACGTTGATTATATTGTTTAAGGAAACAAAAGAGGAGATGGCAGGGTTTTATTAAAGCTTATTTAGTATTGTATGAGAGCATCTCTAATGGAGAAGTTAAATGGAAAGTCAAAAATAAAAAAACTAATATTTTAGTTTTGTTTTATTTGTTTTGCACACTTTAGGAGAAAAGCCAAACAAAATGCTAAAATAATTTTTCTCTCTCATAAATATTATTCCTACATATCTCTTCAAAGAGTCAAAACCAACAAAGTAGGGCCATTAAAAAAAATAAACCAATTAAATATAGCCATATGGAAAAAAAATAACATCAAACTTATTAAAAAATAATAAAACACTTGTTTCTTTCACTTCAATATAAATGACTCTTCAAATGGCTTTTTTTTCATTGGAATAGATATGGTAAAAAAAACTATATTTATACTATTTAAAATGCTATTTTATCAATTTAGCTTTTCAAAATAGCATTTTGCATTGGAAATGCTCTTAGTAATTGTTTTTTTAAAATATTTTTTGTTTAGAAAAAAAATTAAAATAATATATTTTTTTAATTTATTTTTAATATCAACATATTAAAACAAAATAAAAAATATTCCAAAAATAATTTAAAACAAATAAAAATATAATATATATATACACAGACACTAATTTATCTTACAGAAGGGCTCTTTTCCACGAGCCTATCAGATTTGTGTTGAGTTTTATACAGGACCGACCACACGTGGGGTGTGGCTATCCACATGCCTTCACTCCTTTCCTTTTCCGTATACAGGTCTGGAAATTAATTTCATTGACATTTTTTTTCACTCTTTATTTTTTACTCAGACTCAAAATAACAAGATGGAAACAAACTTGCTAATGCTAGCTATTTGAAACCAACATCCTGCGAGCTACTGCATTATTTTTTTATTTGATAATAAAAATATCTTTAAACTAGTTTACGGGTCATTAGAAAATAATTTTTGTTTAGGTTTCCTATAATTTGACTTTTCTCCTTGAAGCTAGTTGATCAATTATGCCTCCCAACTTCATCGCATTGACCATAATAAAAATTGCCTCAGCGTCGATGATAGATCTCAACAAGCTTTTCTTAAAAAAAAGGGAAAAGATTTCAACAAACGCTCTCCCAATTTGACAAAAGAGACCTTACCAACTCCATTTCGGCTTTCTACCACCAAGCCCGCCTATCCTCCAGGCACCGCCATGGATCCGTATAATGCATGCGCCAGAGAAGGTCCCAAGTCACACGGCTAGCCAGGAGCAAGGTAATTGCACCCCGCCTTCTCCTAGTAATTTTTATCAGTCTTCTGAAAATGGGAGTATCAGCCTTCTGCAAATACGGAATGCCCACAGCTGAGATCTGCTAGGCATAAAATATTAAAATCTCCTCCAACTGAAACCATGCTTCCCTAGCAGAAAGGTGGAAAGGTAGTCAATGAAGCATCAATCAATCAGTGGTTACAGATTCCAAGCCGAGGGTTCGGGATTTGCAGTGTCGAGATTGAAACCAAGAATATCGAGAAAAAGAAAAAAAGAAAATCACTAGAGTAGGCTGCTAGGAACACAAAGCCAAAATGAAGTAAAATTTGCTCACTTCCGATATGCATTCAGATTAAACTAAACCAAACGCATTCTGAATTGAAACTTTTGTTTGAGAAAGAAGAAGAAAGGACAGAGGTTGTGTGGAGAGTTAATACTAAGCAGTTCAGGGTGGAGCTACGAGAAGCCATTTCCTACATATACATGCACAAAAGGCATTTCTCTTGCCACCCGCAGAGAGACAGTTCTAGAAGCAGGAATTCCCATGCCAGTCTAATCCTAAACACACGCAGAAACTAAGGTTTTTTGATAGCCATCCAATAACGGAACTGAACAGGTTAAATGATTCCCAACACGGGAAATAAAGCCCAAAAGAAGTATAATAATCAGTGCAAAGCTGCAATCAATTGTCTCAGAAGAGCCACATCGCAGGCATCTCAGTTCATATAAACAAGTAGAAAATTTACCTTGCTAATTATTCTTGATGAAGGAAAAGATCCAAGCCAAAGCGATAACACCATAATAAATCACATAGTTCATGAATAAAAAACATGAATATTTATCCTGATTATAATGTGGAAATACTGGAACCTATAAATTTCTGCGCATAAACTTGATCAAATACAGACCATATTTTTAATTACACAAGAAGATTGAGGTCCGGAAGGCATGTGCTGAGAACCACAATGGCAGTGGAGAACTGTTCTTCACAGAATACATCTCTTTCCACACTCTACTCTTCCGCTGATACACCAAAACCTGCTTATACGTTGCCAGGAAAACATATTCTCTCGTCTGGCTTATTGGGAAAATACCAGGTACCATTCCCCTAATACATCTCAAGCTCACCCTATCCTCCAAATGCCACTGTTCACTCTCATAGTCCTTCATCGCCCAAATTTTCATCCATGCTTCTGATATCTGAATCACAGACAAGCACCCATCCAACTCCAACAAATGCGCTCTATTCCCCGCCCTGTAAATCACCTCATCTGGCAACGAAATCTTCCTCCAAACATCACAATTCAAATCAAGTGACAGTATATACGAAAAACCACTAGTTAACCAATGAAGCGAACCATGGACAAAAACAACCTGGTTCCTATTCATGAGTGTAAAACGATCATCTTGAAAAGATACAAACTTCCTCCATTTATTTGTATCCGAATCAAATACCATGCATATAAATGTCCCATCTGGCCTGTGACCGAAAGTCCGATGATAACCAGCCAACACAACATTAAACTTCTGCGCTGATAAATTACAACCTAAACCAACGAGAGTAGCTTCACCATCAGGATAAAACCTAGTCACGGGCCTCTCCCTACTCCTGGGAAGCAACCTGAACTCTCTGGTCATCGGATTACAAACATAATAAACACCCTTATCAGGGATACTAGAGCAACACAACAAGCCATTACATGAGGCCCTGACTTTCACCCTATCTTTCAAGAAATCCAGTGAAAGTTCTGACACACCCCTTAAATTATCAGCACAAATTAAGCTTGATTTCAACTCTGGTGAATCTGAAACCTCTAACAGTACCATTGAGTTCTTAGTTGCTACTTCATTGTATAGTTGAACAAAATACTTATCTGATGATAATTTGTACCAAAGTTTGCATACAGTTTTGGCTCTAAACAAAGACTTAACAGGCAATCTAGCGAGAACTTGAATAATAACTTCATCAGGTAAAAACCCATCTCTTGAATTCATAATGCAATTCCAAAAAGAAAAGAAAATCCCAGACACCCAGTTGAAAAAATAACAAAAAGGATATCGAGGATTAGCTTACCAGATTGAAAAGAAACCAACCTTCTCTAATCTGGGTTAATTGGGATTCCAGTTTTGGTGTCAAAGATGCATTTGAGTGATAAAGAAAGGAATTTTACAGTCTCAAACATGAAGAAATGAGCAAAAAAAAAAGGGATTTTTCTTTCTATTTTTTAGTAATTAGAGAGTTTTGAGATCAGATTGAATAGGAACTTGAAAGGGAGAGACTTGATCTAAGGGAAGGGAGAGGATCAGGGAATCATCAAATGCTTCATCTGTTATCTAACGGTTATGGTTTAGTTTGATAACAGATTTGATTTCTGGACCCTTGATCACTACTATAATAAAGGGCCAAATAGACGTGATAACCAGTTGCGTGCAAGATCAAGTGGTTTCAGGTTCCGTTTGATTTTCCTGCACAACCGTGTTTTTCAAGAATTTTAATATATATATATATATATATATATATATATATATATATATATTATTTATTTATATATTTATATATATTTTTTTTTATTTTTTTATTTTTATAAGTTAATGTTTAAAATATATTTTTAAATAAAAAACTATTTTAAAAAACAATCTTAATAGAAATACTATAAAAAGAGTTTTAGTAAAGAAATTATTTCAAATATTTTTTAAAATACACACATTTACCATTTGATATATTTAAATTATTTTAATATATTTACAGTGAAAATATAAAAAAAATATTTTAAAAATATTAAATTAATATTTTTTTCCCAATCTAAACATACTACTTTTTATAAAAATATCCACACCACGTTACTAGGTACTTTTATTTATTTACTTAAATATACATTTGTTCATTTACTTGTATAAAAACAGACCTCCTGTGATAATATCCATAGATCCTATTTTTATGTGAATATGGAGTAGCAATACACCGAAAGTATCTAGCTATTTTTTATTGTTTTTTACTAAGAGACATATTCTTAAGTTAAAGCGACAGAGTATTTCTCTATTAATTAAATTTATAAAAACGAATCTATTTATTTATCATCAGAGTTAGATCTTGTATATGTACATGGAGTTTTTGCACCTTACAAAGTGAATGGCTATTAAATACACTGAATGGCTTATCTATTTTTCCATGGGATGGAATCTTAGGAAAAATTATTCGAATATGAGCTTAGCATCTTGTCTTTTCACATGAAATGGGTCGTGATGAAATCTTCACACTTTTATGACACCATTTTTCGCAATAAAATAGAATATCATCATTCCTTGTGCAAAAGCTCAAGAATATTAAACTGGTACAATGGTTGCAGATATTTTGTAATTTTTATTGGATTTGTATTTAGAATATAAAATGAAATTACTCTTCTTTCGGTTCATCATGATTACAATTATGATAAATATTAATTTTTAAAGTATTTTTTTTATTTAAAAATATTTTTTTATTTTTAATTCAAACACATTATTTAAAAACATAAAATAATAATAATTTAAAATTTTTAAAAAATAAAAATATAGTTAAATTGCAATGGTTAACTCCCGATGCCAATATTATATATAAACATTGCAGAATGTAAAAAGTTATTTGGAAACGCGGTTTTATATTGTGTTTTTAAATTTTTTTTAAAAATATATTTTTTTATTTAAAATGATAATATATATATATATCAATAATTTTAATGTAATGATATTAAAAATTATATTTTTAAATAAAAAATATTTTAAATTATTATTATTATTATTATTCCAAGAAAGATACCAGTATAATTTCAGGGGAGACCATGATTTGAAACTTGGAATGATTATGCTGTAATGTTAATATCAGACACTTCTATGGTACAAGTATTATATGACATACAGTGCGATTAACTATTTTTTTAAAAGACAGCGACATATTGTTTTAAATGAAAATGGTACGTGGGTGAAACGCTATCTACCCAAATATTCTTCTTCTTTTTTTTCTTTTTTCTTCCATGGAAAACTGTAATCATGTAATGTTTTTTCTTTTAAATGTTAACATGCATAGTAATTATTAGTTTTATGCCACGTGATATGTTGCAGGGCTGATAAAAAAAAAATTGAACCTAATTTTTTTTTCAAATCTCAATGAAATATTTAACATTATTATTAGATACAATCTGATAAGTCAAAATTAAATTCTTTGAACAGGACTTCTTGTTTAATCATGATTTAAAGTTAACCCATGAGAGTTTTTCTAATTTAATTTAATTGATTTAATGGGTTTGAAAACAGTTCTAAAATAATAATAAAAAACATGATTTAATTTAAAAAAAAATTAAAGTGATATTTTTTAAAAAAACTCTATATAATCTAATTGACCTGAAGAGTCCAAGGACAATTAAAAGACCAATAAAAATATAGCTTGTTTTAAAAAAATTCAACATGGTATTTTTTTTAATTATCTGGCTAAAACTTATTTCTTTGTTTATCTATTTATTTTTATATATAAAAAAGCATCTATTTTTCATTATTTTATAAAATGGTGCTTTTTTTAATAAAGATTTACAATGATATAAAAAGCAAGTTGAAATTAAAAAAAAATGCAAAGTTAATTTTTATGGTATTTTATGTGAAAATAAAAAAAAACAATTAATTTGAAAAAAATTATATAAAAACTTAAGATCTGTTTTTATTTTTATTGGATATTTCGTGATAGAATTTTAAATTAATTATGCTTATTGGTTTCATATAAAATTATTCGTAAAGTTATTACTAAAATTACCATTACAAATTTCTATTATCATTTTTTTAAAAAAATGATACCGTATCATATGATTTTAATTGGTTTTTTTTTTTAAAAAAAAGTGGAAGGTCCAATGAAGTCAAGCCTGGGCACTCCAACTAAGCTGGCGCATTTAGCCATGAAAAGGGAAAAGCCCTAGGCATGCCTCCCAGGTTTTTTTGTCATTCATTTAAGATTCAAAGAAATATCAATGACGTGCTTGTTTTTCTAGATAGACGACGTGTTGTTTACTACAACAAACTCCAGCCACCTACAATGGAGAAATCAAGATGTAACTTATTTGAGCCCTAAAACCTAAAATTCAACATATGTTTGCTTAAAAACACCAAAAAAAAATCAAAGAATCTCCAATAACCACATTTTCAACTTTAAAACAATTAACTAGTCAATTTTAAATCTCAAAATCAAACCAAATTTAAACAAACTTTCAAAGTATGAATTTATTATTTTTGTCATGATTAAGAGCTCAAACCATTTACATTGAACTCCTTTTTCTTTTGATGAACCCATTAATACCAAAAATAACATTTTTTGGTCATGATTAAAAACTCAAACCACTTTTGACAAAAAAAAATTTATACGCAAAACTAATAGCGTCAAGATTGACCTCTATCATAGTTGAAATGCAGCAAAACAAAAAAAACTCTTTTATTTTCCTTTCCAAGAACTTTCTCTCTCATATTTTAACATAGAGGACTGAAATGTAAGAAAAATAAAATATAAGGCTAATTACTAAAAATAAAAGCTCAAAAGTGTTAGATTTTTTCATCATAGTTAAAGGCCAGAACCACCTCCATCAAATTCATCTCTTCTAGTCAAATTTATTGACATCAATATTAATTATTTTTATGCCTGAAATATAGCCGAACAAAGTTTTTTTTTTTTTCCTCTCCCTTTCCGACACTTTCTTTCTTTTATCTCAACATCCAAGGATAGAAAAGATGGAAAAACAAAGTTTAAGGACCGAGATTTCAAAACTAAAAACAACAAGGATAAAAGATATAAAAAACTATAACAATATGTTTAAAACTTTCTGAATTGAATTTGATTATGATATTATAATGAAATCTTATATTTGAAACTCTTTTAAGTAGTAAAAATTGCATTCCAAATAGAATTTAATCTATAAAAATACTATAAAAATAAATCAAAAGTTAACCCTTCTGATTCATGACTCCAAATAAAAGAAATTAAATGTTAAAATTAACTTCATAAAATATTTATATACCCATTTATTTTTAGAAACATTTAAAGAAATAAAATGAATTGATTTTATCTCATCAAAATATATGAATTCAAGTAATTTATTAATTGAATTCAAATCAAACACTATAATTAAATTTAATTATAATAAAAAATTAATTCCAAAAAACTTATAAATTCATAACTGAACATTGCAAAGCATTGTGATGCACTATAATAATTCACAATGCTCAGGTGAGCAGCGCTACAGTAAAACATCTTGGCTTTTTAGTTTATTACTCTAATTTAAAATAATTAGTTTAATTTAATTAATAGTTTAATGTCCAGCAAACGCTTCACCTTGTTCGTAATTATCATAGTGCTATATATAAGCACCTGGCTGCACAAACGCCATACGCCAATCCTCATTCTTTTCGTTTTCTTCTTTCTTTCCTTTCCCCGAACCAATCAAATTTCTGAATTGCTTGAGAAACCAAAACAGCATATATTCAAACATACGTTCGTTCTCCACCGCCCTTCAAGAAACAGATACCACATCACACCAATTCATATTCCAACTTCCTTGAAAACCCCAGGTATCATTACACGCATCCCCTGGCTCCAGCCATGTCAGCGCCGGAACCAGCTGCAAACCTCTTGACATCAAGACATCGTAGGAGGAAAGACATGTCTATGGTGACACCAGATATCAGGGCCAAGGCAGAGGTTTGTTATGGAGATGAAACATGCAGAGAGAAGATTATTTCCTTGCTGACAGAAAAGGGCTTGCCAAGTGGTCTGATAACAGTGTTAGAAGAGATAGAGGAATACCGCTACATTAAGGACACGGGGTTTGTTTCGCTCAAGCACAAGAGCAAGGGAAAAGATCACAGGTTCGACAAGGTAGCCGTATGCTATGACAATGAAGTCACAGCATATTTTGAGCCCAACAGGATCAGGAATTTGACTGGTGTTAAGGCCAAGGAGTTCTTGATTTGGATTACTTTGAGTGAAATTTATGTAAGCGGTGACAATCCAGCTGCGTTGATTACATTCAAGACTCCTGCAGGTTTCTCCAAATCTTTCCCATTATCATCGTTCTCTTTTAAAGATGAGGAGGAGGCGAATGAAGTTCTTGAAGCAAAAATTGGAAAATTAAAGGGTTGAAACTGTAACTGAAAACATTTATTATATTCAAAACCTAATTTATTGGTCTCTCTGATTCTCGTGCTTCACTTTCTGTAGTTTTCACTTTTATGCTGATGGACACTATTTTTTTTTTTTTTTTTTAATTTGGTAATGATTTTTTCTTGGGCCAATTCTTTAGGTTCGAAGTAAAAGGTTGTGTAGAAAAGATAATAATAATATACTTACACCTGTTTGTTGCCTAAGAATATGCTTGATTGATTCTGCTGCTGCTTCTTGCCTATTCCCTGCATTCACGTAACCAAAGGACAATTCTGGAAAATGACATCGCCATGTCAGGAGTCAAGGTGGTTGAGAAACTTTTTGTTTTGCACACTGGAACCCCCGGGGCATGGGGGGCGGGCAAAGGCAGCAACATGGAAGGGGAAATGCTAAAGACAGCATTGCACTCTTTCCCTTCTTTGCGTATTTGAAAATGTAAATGTAGTTATTTTTTTAAAATGTTTTTTATTTAAAAAAATATATTAATAATATATTTTTTTAAAAAAATTATTTTTAAAATCAACACATTAAAATGATTTAAAAATATAAAAAATATATTAATTAAAAAAAAATTCAAATTTTTTTAGAAACTCCCAAACAGCCTCATGTACAGACATCACGTGATTTGATCTAACGACTCACGGTCACGGACAGCTGAGGCTGGCTACATAAACCGACAAACCCTAAACTTTTGATCAGCTGAACTTAAAACTAAAATAAAAGGCCTGGAACAATAAACACTTGGCTGCATTCCTTTCATTTGTCCTAAAACCCAGTTTGGAACTCTAATATAAGAAGAAACTGTGAAGATGATTTGTTTTGCTCATAGCCAATTATATGATCGAAAATTAACCCACCAAATTTTCATTTTGTCTCTACCAGAATTACTCTCGCCTTCAAATAAAAGGATTATAAATAATATTGAAAACTTTTCTTGCTGTTGCTGACACCAATTATTAAGAGAAATTAAATAACTTGGCCACACATGTCAAATATGATGGCAGCCTAGATTTGAACTAAATAATAACATGTTCAAGCAGAGATATAGCTATCATTAGCATTTTACATAATCAATGTCAGTGCAGTCTCCTTAAGTATAAAACAGTTAGCACTTGGCATTGTTACCTGGCAACTGGGCTTCAAGGACAGTGACCAAAACATCCAAAGTGCTTGACAGTTAACCTTATAATACATTAAAGCCCCAATCAAGATGGAAGCAGTGATTGCATAGAAGCTGAAAGCATGTTCTGGCAGAAAACATTTCGATTTTGGACTGAATCCAGCCACAGAATCCGGGGATCAGAAGCACCAATTCTGCAACCTGAAGAGAAAAGGGAGGCATTTGACAAGTGCAGCAAAAACCAAACAGATCAGGCAACGGGAGGTCAAAACAGCATCAATTGTGGCAATAGTTAGGTTAGTGAAAAAAGGGAATCTTTTACACACCTACGTAGCAGAGGAAAAATACAACAAATTGAGTAACGAATAAATAACATATCCTTTGCAGAGAGTTCATCCAAACTATTCAAGTATAAACCTGTACATTCCAAAGGCATTTCATACATCCTTTACGGCCACGGGATTGCACTTCCAGCTTTCCCTGAGATTTTATGATCAATTCCTACTTGATTTTAGAATCCGATAGAGGTCATACACAACCTATTTTGCAAGCATAAATCAAAGTTTAGTTGAGATCATAACCAGGAGTGCTGAAAACAGATGTCTAACTAGTTATTCTGTGAGATTTTATATCAATTCCTACATTAAAAAACTGATGAAAGTCATGAGAAACCTATTTTGCTTGCATTAAATCAAAGGTTAGTTGAATACCATAGTGCTCAAAGGAGATGTCAAACAGTATTGTTGGTTATATTTGGAGCCATATACAAGCGAGAATTCCAAGTGGAAGACATGATTTTGCATGTTTATAAAGTGGGAAGCAGGATTGTGTATGCCATAAGCCATGTCATTGTATGGGCCTTGCGTTAGTGTAGGTACAAACTGCATATCTTTGCAACAGCGAACCAATTTCTATCAATCCATTCTTGATGACGCAGCTCGCAAAGTTCAAACTCCAATTCCTCTGTTGTTTTGAAGTGCAGTGTCCTTCAGTTTATTATGAACTTCGACAATACAGCCCATCCACCATCCATCATCATACCAAGCATCAACAATTTCAGACAGTTTAAAAGTGTAGGCACGTTGAATATGAGGGCGTGAAGGCCTTATGTCAGAAGCACCTGCCTCTTCTCTAAGGGAACCTGTTACAAGGTTGTGATATTGAACTACAAATTTGACATTCTCCATCACTTCCACGATGGTTGCAGAGTACCGAGAACCCTGGAAACCCTCCACCCTTGTTCCCTTGCTGAGCTTGGGTTTTGGAGCCCTTCCATTACCCTCCAACACAATTGACTCTCCCTGCATTGTCATAATTTAAGATAATGAGCCCCCATGGAAACAGAAAAAAAATTTAGAAAAACACGATCATTCCATTTCCATGGAGTACAATAGCAACAATTACCAATATTATTTTTAAACATGTACTCTACACAGAGCATAAAATCATACATGCATGCGAAAAAACAGTTTCTTTGGTCCTATACATTACAGTCAGATGTAAAGTATACTGCACAATTGATATCCTAGTGTGGTATGAATGCTTAGGCAACATAAGCATTTGCATTTGATTAGCTATTCTGCACATACAACTTGGGACAAAAATTTGGAGACGCTACAGCCTTCCACATTTTTAGGTGGCTGCACAGAGATCTTGATTGCATTACCTTACGTTGCCAACAAGTACAGGCATCAATTTTTAACTAATATCTTTTACAAGGAACAAGGTGAACAAGCTGCATGTTTTCTGTTGACAATTCAGGGAATTAGAGAATAGTCCCAGTTCTCTATTTATCTAAACATAATCACATTAATTTTTATCCAAGTACAACTTTCTTTTCTGAGGAACGCATTCCTTCTTGCTTAAAGATATTTTTGAGTGCTTAGAAAAAACTCAGAAACTTAATTGCTAACAAGCCACACCAAGATTAGCACTTATAAGCCTACTTATGTACAATCCACCTATTGGTTCTGAATTGAATCTAGCATAAGATTTTTTCCTCAGCCATAGTTTGCATAGATAACACATTATCGACAAAAAATTTCACATTATTTATCCAATTCAAAGCAGCAGCAACACATAAAAACATAGCGATCACAAAAACTCTCATTTACTGGATAATTTCTTATTAAACAACATACCATTTTCCATTACTATGCAACAACACATACAGAGTTCCACAAATAGAAGCCTTTAAAAGTTATACCTTGATCCTTTTTCCATTAATCCAATCTTGATGAGGCCTCAACCTAGCACGTTCAAATTCCATATTATCATTTGTAGAGTTGAAATTGATCATATACTTAAACCCATTCAGCACTGACGAGACCACACCCTCCCACCACCCCTCATTGAACCATGCGCCAACCTTTTCATGCAGTTTTTGATGACCTCCTGAACTTCGGGTGGATTAAGTCTGATATTCTGTTCAGTCACTATTTCTCTCGGGGGTGCAGTTTCATCTTCGGTGACAAGGTTCAGGTATTGCACCAAACCAAGAACCATCGTAACCTTCTTCATCACTCTTGACCTCCACTAATTTCCCATCCCTAAATATTTGTTGCATTTTATCTCCAGCCTTTCCTACAGGATTGGGTTTTTTCAGTCTGCATTTTATCTTCAACATTATCTTTCTCGATTTCACCCCATCCCAGTTCCCAGATATATTTCTCTGCTATTCAAGCCATCACAAACCGAGTGTGCGTAACTTTTTTTTTAAAATTATCAGAAATATCACGGCATGATGCGAACAGATTTGAATCCAGTTAATTCACAATCACACACACGACCTTGCTTACATCCCCATAAAACTAAAACACACTCACACATTCCTACATTTTACTTTTATATAAAAAGCACGAAAAAAACAATCAACTTTTGGCACAACCTAGATAAAAACAAAGACAAGAACACCAAAAAGCAATCAACTTTAACCAAAACACACAACCACACAAAAAACAAAAAACAAAAGAAAACTCATTATTGAAAAAACCTGATCAAGCAGAAGCGGGATCCAAGACCCATCATCCCATTCACGATGAAGCCTTAAATTACATTGTTCAGAAACAATCCCTTCGCTACATTGACCATCAAAACCAACAACATACCTAGAATTCTCTAAAATATCCTTAACAGTCCCTTTATGCGACCCATCATCACAGTAAACATCAACTTTCTCGTTCACCTTAAAGGGCTCGCTGTTTCCTCTTGGAAGGGTTTGGCCTTACAAACCCCAAATCAACAAATTCACTGATGCGTTTTGGACCATTTGAATTTGATTCAACCATCAAGGTTTGGTACTCAATAAAGACTTGATTTTTATTTGATTTAAAAAAACTGTAGCTGGATAGTAAGTTAAAGTGCTGGGACCATTTTCTCTTTTAAGGACCTCAACTCGGTCTCCTTTGTTAAAAAGGGTATGGGAAAGATGTGACATTTTGGTTTTCAATTAGCTAAATTTTGGAATTTTAAGATTTAAAAGTGGATTTTGGAGTATTAAGGGAAAAGGAAAAACCCCTGTGAGATAGAAAGTAGAGAGAGGGAAGGTGATCATGGGAGCTGTATGTGTGGTACGAGGTTGACAAAGATGTCTTGATGAGATTCTTCAGAATGATGTTCAACTCCCTCTCTTTTTTTTCAGTGTAATCTTGGTGGATGACGAGGGATGGCAAAATATGTTCAAGTCTCTTGTATTCTTGTGAGGTTTGATTTTGTTTATTTGCTTAGGGATTTAATGTGTTTTTGTATCGTAGTGTAAAGTATTTTTTTATTTAAAAATATATTAAAATAATTTTTCATTTTTAACATTAACATATTAAAATTATATATATAAAAATATTAATTTAATATATTTTTTATTATATATATTTTTAAAACACAGTCAAATCCATTTAAAAAAACAATATAAAATAACCTTTTACGTATAAAGGTAAGGTTGTACAATGATGTTTCCATAGTTTATTTTTTTTTTCCAGAATACCAGTGGCAGTCATAAAACAAAAAGGACGAAGAAATTTCTCATATATGAATAACATATCTAAAACTCGGTTTAAAAGGGAATATTATCTTAATACTTGAATTACATATTAAAAATAAGTTAGCTAAATAATTTATAATTAAAATTGTGAAAACCAAAAGGTCTTTTTGTATATAATTGTTTACTTATCTTTTTTTTTTTCTTAAAAAAAAAGAAAGAATATTGTAGTAAGCAGTGGAAAACAAACTTGATAACTGGAGTTATAAGTTAATTACGCTACAAGGGATTTTTAGACGAATTAGAAACATGCATTAACTTATTCTTAATTATGAGCTTACCATTATTAAATGAAATAAATACAGATAGTAGTAATTTTATGTGTCTATTTATTTTTTGTGTTTTAAAAATATTTTTGAAAAAAATTAATTTTTTTATTTTTTTAAAATTAATATTTTTTTGATATTTTTAGATCATTTTGATGTCTTGATATTAAAAAAAAATTTTTTTAAAAAAAAATTATTATATTTTTAAATAAAAATTATTTAAAAAAATAACTATCATCCTAACTTTAAAAATTCTCGCCAATAAGAAGTTGATAGAAAGGTGTACCGGCTGAGGGTTAGAGACTTGGCCGGTTGTTTTTATTTTTTATTTTTAAAAAAAAAAAAAAAACAGAGAGTTAAAGCATGTCCTTTTCTGGGAGATTTTTTGAACATTCATTTATCAATTCATATTTTTTTACATTTAAAAAATTAAATAACGTTGAAAATAGACCTCGTGATTTAAAATCCAAGCTTGAAAAGTCAACTGCAAAATATATAAAAAAATCAAAATAATATTTCTATAGTTTTTTATTAAAAAATAAAATAATAAAAAGTAAATGGATTGACTAGATAATAGTGACTTGGATCCTTTGATTAGTTTTGATAAAAGACTAAAGTGAGTTGTTTTAATTTTATTATATATATTACAGTTGATTTATTTAGTTAAACTAAATTAAATCAGATTAATCAAGTTTTAATGAGATTTAACTGGATTAACTTTTAATTTAATTTTAAATTAGATTGATTTACTCTTAACTTGTTTGGTTTTTTAAATATATAAAAAAAATCAAGAGGTCGAATGCCCACATTTTAAACAAATAATGTCCAGAAATCTGGACATTTAACCGATCTATAAAAGTTATGTTGTTTTCAATAGTGCTGAATTCATAATTTTTTATTTTATTTTTAAGGTTGTGTTATTATTAACCATGCAATCTTAAGAAAATATACAAATTGTATATTTAAAACAATTCTGCGTTGTGTTGTACTCGGCAACACAATCCATAAACCTATACTATTTATCCATTCACGCTTTGAATTGTGCTAATTTATCAAAAATAAAATAAAATAAAATTACAGTGCTATAAAAAACTAGTTTTTTTATCAAATAGTATAGATCTTATCAAATAGTCACCGAATAATTAAACAATTTTTACGAAAGAAATGATTTTTTATTGTAGAGTAAGAAAATACTTTAATATATATAACTCGAAGTAACTATAACTATAATATTTTAAAAAAACCATAAAAAAGACGTGTGCTAAATAAGATTCAAAATTCAACGATTCCACTTTATAACTTGTAACTTCTTGGGCTCCAAAAAAGACCTTTTCAAGTCTTTCCTTTTTAAGAGAACCCCAAAAAGTATAAGAAAGTCCAAGAGGGGCACTTTCCCCTTTTAAATATAGTTCTAATAGACATACATGGTGATGGGAATATTCAAAATAGTGTGTGGACAGAAATTACGTGGACGGGGCAAAGAAATGGTGATGGCCTTACACTTTGAGCCAGTGAATAGAATGGAGAACTATTTACGTGTAGGGAGAGGTTCACCGGACAGGAAAGAGTGGATGAGCGAGAGAGCCTCGCCGGGCTTGTTGAGAGGAACCAAGTGACCTGCCCCTCTCACAGTCACAAATGTCAATCCCTCGTACTCCACTATCCTTCCTCCAACCTGCATTATATATATACACACACACACGGCGGCGATGAAACCATGTCAGCGTTAACTACCTGTTCCCCGACCTGGAAAATCAAGTCTTATGTGCACGGCAGTAATCTTGAAAAACATTCTCCAACTCTTCTAAGAAATCACTCCTGTTTTCTACTACGCAGAGTCCACTTTATTTGCCTATTCGGTGGAGTAATCATATTTACCGAATTGGTGGACAATTGGATGAGTGGTTCTCGTTTGGAACTCACTCACAGCACGGTATGCTCACCTAACGGTCTACCATTTTCTGGAAATCTGACCGGGCCATTAGATATGGTTGATTTAGCTCTATCATTACAAAAGTTCCAGCCTCATTTCTACTCGTAAAACTGGGGCAGATTATGGACTTAACCGAGAACTATAACTACACCTCAGGTTAAACCGTTAAAGGTCCAAAGTCCAAACCGCATAATTCAGTCCAGTTAGCGCATTAAAGAAGAGGGTTCCGCTAATAAATCTCTTCTTCTTCTATTTTTTTTTTTCCAGGTTTTTGAAAGAACCTTTCGATAAAATAAAATAGGATAATATTATAGCACTCGATTGAAGGAAAGAAGCATGGAAAAAATGACAGGCAAAAAGAACCTGATGGTTGTGAAACCAAGAACGCCAGGAAGATGTGAGAGGCAGTCCAAGAGCTTCAATACAATATCGTGACCCAATAACAGGTACTCTGCCATCTGCGTCCCCACTGTTCCAAACAAAACACCAAACCCAGATCCAAATTAGTCCGTCTCAGTTTCACTGATCAACTAAAAACAAGGCACAAACACGGAAAAGGTCATCACGGGCTCGCTGGCTGTGTGTGAAATGCGAATAATTTGCAAGCTGCATCACGTGACCCCTCCTTCCACTCTGAAAGTCAAACCATGCTTTTGTCTTTGCTTGCTTTATTAATGGTCCCTATATTATATTATTGGTAAGTTTTTGGAATCATATACGGCCACTCTAACAGGCCTATCCTTCCTCGAGGAACGTTACAGAGTGGCTCTAGACTTGTACTACTGGAGGTAAGATCACAGCAACATGCATGGAGCGCCAGGCAGGAAGTACTAAAAAAAATTTACACACTGAAACTCAGGTACTTTACCTGTATATCCAGATCTTGAGACCGCCCTTGATGAGCTTGGTGTAGATTGGGAGGACAGAGAACACAGTAAAATTGTATTTGTTCAGAATGAGATCGCTGGAAAGAAAATAAGTGTTCCATTAGAAATATATAAGATCGCACTACAAAGAAAAATGTTTATCAATGAACAGATATCTGGTGTGTGACAGGTTTACTTACTTGCAGACCCTCCATTTCTCTCTAGAATTTCCACTAATTTTTGCATGAAGGGATGATTGAACATCAGCCCTGTTAAAATACTCCTCAGAGTATGTTGAATAACATGGGTCGTAACCTCCAGGGATTCTAAGCCTTCTTATCATGTAATTGTTCGCCTGTAGCACCCACTTACATTCTTAATTTACCCTTTTTTCCAACGTATGGAATGGAGTACTCTTCTTTTCAAATTCAATGGAGATGAGTAGATGACATTATTACCTTGGTGAGTGAATCATTGCTGCCAAAAGATGAAGATGTAGTGTTAATAAGACACGTAGGGGCATATATATTGTAGATATCAATTTCGCTGTATTTCTCGAACACTAAGTTCATGGCGGCATTGCAGTCATTAGACCAGTTGGAAACTCTGAAATCACATACTTGTTTGGCCTTGTCATAGAGCTGGTCTGATATTACAGCATGGCTCCACGCATATTCTAGCAAGCCTTTGTAATCATAGTAGTCATTGGTTTCTGGATTTCCTACCTGCACAGGGGTTGCATGGACAAAGTTCATGAATTCCTTGAATCGAATAGCTGGTCGTGGTAAATTTATACATGAAAAATCTTATAAATTAACTTGACGCAGCTATTGATCAAAGTACTGATATTGGGCCCAAGCTCTTACAATAAAACCCTTCAGATTGATCAGTGGATATTTAGTTTTATCCTTGTTTCTATCATAGACAAGCTCTGCCAGCTGAGGCACATAGTGACCTGCAGATACCAAGAATGAACGTTAGAGAGAGGGGGAAGAACCCGGAGAAGGGGGGTTAGTTGACTAGGCAATCTCACCAGCATAACTCTCTCCTGAAATGAATAAATCACGGCTTTTGTATTGGGGAAATCTTTGTAACCATTCCACCAAGAAAGTATAGGCATCCTCAGCTGGTGAAAAGACAAAGTACCATCAATTACAGAAAAACATAAAAAAATTATAAGAGTTTCACTTTTAAGAAAGATGCCTCACCCACAAAATTATCATCTAATATGGTGAGATCAGATGAGGTGTTGGTGTAAGAGAACCCAACTCCAACTGGGGATTCAAGAAAAAGTAAATTTGCTTCTGCAAGGAGAGCGTTTCAAAAAGTCAGCCTTGATCATCTTTTCTAGCATGGAACCTCCCAAATCCACCAATGCATTCAGATTTTTTATATGGGCAATTAAAGAAAACTAAGTGAGGTAATAGAAGTATACGCAGAAGGACCTTTACTCCAAGCATATTCGTTGAAGTAAACGCCAGCGCCATCTTTAGAAACTCTTAATGGACCTAACTCTGAAGCAGCACCATATCCGATAGATGAACAGCCGGGCCCTTCAAAAACACAAGCAATTTGAATTACATAGACGAGGATATCAAAGGTACAGTATCTAAATTGCGTTTATATAAACATGTTGAATTGGAATTATTAAAAATGAATAAAATATGACAGTACCTCCATTTAGCCACAGAAGGAGAGGCTTCTTGGATGTTTCAGATTGAGCTTCAAAGAACCAGTAAAAAAGGGCTCTCCCATGTTCTTTATTGACGGTGACATAACCTGAGAACTGTGAGATTGATGGGTTAGAAGGTTGGCCAGGCAAATTAATTACTCTATCAGATTCCTGAGTTTCAGGGTTTGTTTCTAATGCTTTAATGCAGGTAATAACTAAGGAACTAAGAAATAAATATATGTACAAGAGAGACAGGAAAGGTCTATCAATTAAAGCCATGGAGATCCCTTTTAGTTATCCTCTAAACATTTTCACACCATATATATAAAGTGCAGCGAGTATTTGACCACTCTCATGTGAGCGCGTAGAGAGAGCGAGCGAGAGAGAGAGAGAGAGAGAGAGAGAGTCCAACATGTGCATCAGAAATTCAGATGGGTGCTATCAATTATTTGCAATCTTTTAACTTTTTCATCAGCCGTGGTGGTCCTCTTTCCACTAGCTACAAATGTCCCTGCTGGGACTGATTCGGATTTTTGTCGGGTGAACTCCAAACACAGTCAGACGATATATACTGCTACAATGTTAGGTGAAAACGTGATTTGTATTCCAAATACAAATATAATTATATTATTAAATGAGTTAATAACATGTAATTTATATTATTTTTTAATATATTTTTAAAATGAATTTTTTGAAATTTAAAACTGGCACAGATTCTAATAATACATCAAAGACACAGATGACTTCATAATGCTTCGATAATCATCCACACATGGAAGTCTTAGCTTACACAAAGCAAGCAAAGTGGAAAAGGAGTGCAATGCACAGCATATATACATCCAGCACAATTGGTGTTCCCAACAGATGGAAGAAGAGGTAGGAGTAAGATAACACATCTACACTTGAATTAAAAACACAGCGGCGTCGTAGAAACATGCAACATTTTGTACTTATTCACGCAATAGTACTCTTATTCAGGAATTTGCGATATCTCATCTACCTACGAAAACAGGCAAGAGTCTAGACTGAAATTCCAATTACAAAAGTAGCCCTCGGGAAGTTTGATCCATGTTATTCATAGCAGCATCTGGAAAAGTCAACGTTATTCATCAGAAGGAGAGCATAAGCATTTTTCACAACTGTCATTAGTTATGGACACTGCTAGAAGAACGAGTAAATAATAAATGGATTGTCATAGGTCGAGAACAGTTTGGAAACGTTGTGTTTGGTTCAATCTAGAAGTCTACCATCTGTTCGAGGCTTTAACAAATTTCGCAAAGGGGAGGGATGCTATTGTTCGATCACTCCAAAACTAAACTCAAAATCTTTCGCAAGGAAGACCGTTATTGAGAGAACTGGAAGCTCACTAAACTGACAATTTAACTGGCAGGATCTCGGGCAAAACATGCATGGCAATGAAACGCCTATCTATGCACTTAAAAAGTATAAATCTTTGTTAAAACAATACTCTAATAAGGCCTAATAAGGTGTTGCTCTGAGTTGATTTACAAACTGCCATAAATGTGCTGGAGCATGTAAATTAGCAGATTTATGAGAGGAAGCGCGTGTACACGAGTCTATTGAATAAGCAATCAGAAGCTTTATGTAAGAGGCTGGAGAATCAATTCAGTGTCATCCTTCCAATCTTTTCTTTTACTTTTGATCGAAAATGGTCGAAGAAAGCATCTTGACAGGCGGCTTAATGGGTCCTGGAGACCTTCCATCTCATAATGTCCAAATCGCCAATCTCTTTCAATATATGGCCGCTGTATAGGTTGGTCAAGCCCTCCTGTTAATGGAAGATGACGTGTATACATTAATAGGAGGATATCACGCCCAAATAGGAAAAGCTTAATAAAAATTCTACGCTTAGAGGATAGAGGAAAAGGGAATCCAGGGCAAGTAATGCTTGTGCCTAAAAGCATAGACATATCTAACATCTTGTTATTGCAGGGAATCAATTCCAGCTATAATGCGATGATGGTGAAACAAATTAGATTCAGGAAACAAGAGAATGTGACCTCTGTTTACCTGAATACATTAAACCATATTTATTCACTGCCCGATAAAATGGCCTTGTTTTTTTCTCTTTAGCAGCTCTTCGGAGGTCATTCCATGCTCGTGCCCGATCTTCACGTGTGATCATCCCTGTAGATGCGACCTGAATTTACAGCAAATTTAAGTATGATAAGGAAAGACTGTGAGGAGAGCACCGATGAATCAAAGGCAAACATGCAAAGTTGTCAACCTTGGAGAATAGATGATATGAAGGACGAGGAATCCTTGATAAATTGTTTTCACGATCAACTGTCACCAGTCCAAACTTGGGACCATATCCATCAGCCCACTCCCAATTGTCAGAAATAGTCCAGAAGAGGTAACCAAGCACAGGGACGCCCTATGAATCAAACACAGGAATATCAAGCAAGCTCTTATCACATGGTTCTATGAAAAGCAACATAATTTCAACACAACTGAAAAGTCAAGTTTAGAATCTGGACCATGATCATGGCTGCATAAACAGCTAGTAAATGTTCCAAAATATATGGTCGACGAATCAGATCTGTCTCATCAGAAACGCCATTCTCCGTAATAATGTAAGGAACCTTTAGATGTTTGTACCTCTCATGGAATTGAATTAGCATGCGATACAGGCCATCAGGATATACTCCACGTCCAGATTCACTATATTCATCGGTGTCTACTAATTTCAGGCCAGCACCACAGACCACTTCCTGACCATTAGTTATACAAGTAAGAATGTTATTGTTCAAAGAATTAAAAGTTTAGAGGTGTGTCAAACCTGTCCATAGTAGTTTATTCCAATAAAATCCAGCTTATCGGAGATACTATCCACATATGGGAAAAGGGTGAGGGAGTTGGCCACTGAAACAGCAGCAACATCAAACAACCCATATGGCCTCATGAATGATACATGGTGTGCTACCCCAACTATTGATGAGGTGCTGCAGAATTTAAAAAAAAAAAAAATGATTTAGAAAAGCAAGTAGCATTGTCAATAAATTAAGATAATTCGTCTGTTAGGTAGGCAAGGGCAAGTCAAGCCAAGAAGAACTTCGGACGGGATACAAGGCATGATTGCAAAACAGCCAGCTACCCCAGAGTAACTGGGATAAAGGCTTTGCTCAGATAATTTCTTAATGAACCACATATTATGTATGTGAGTGATATATCTGAGTCCTTTGTTTCTCCAAATATTACAACTTAATATCCTTATTTTAACTTTGAAAATTCTTCAGACAAATATTCAGAAAGAGAGGAAAATAAAATACCTCTTTCCATGGATATAGTCGTAGGCCTTTGAGTGTGCAATAGCTATCCAATGCATGGCCTGGTTGAAAACACCTGTTGGTAGAGCAGAAGTGGCAACTTCCAGCATATCAGGATGACCACCTGGCCAAGCACCCGCACAATAAGTAAGCATGCAAAAGACATGAGGCTCATTAAATATCACCCAGGAGTCCACAAGCTCTGATACACTGTCAACAATAAGCCTGCATTGATGGAGCACATTCAAGTGTTATTACAAACTCAAGGTGCATATTCCATCATTTTGAGCCATGGCCATTAAACCAAAATGAGAGAATATTCAGAAACTTCTATATCTACAAGAATGTAATTTGAGCAAGAGTGCTCTTTGTTTGTTTTTGTTCTTGTTCTTGTTTTTTTTTTAAAAAAAAAAGAAGATAAAAGAGAATCAGAGTGGTCAAGGGTTTCAGTTAGTAACAAAAAAGAAGAAAATAATATGAACTGCAGAGTACAACATACTGGGTAGTCCACCACTTAATAGAATGCCAACCTGGTAAAATCCATAAAATAATCAACAGTTTTCTCCAGCTTCCATCCACCATATTCACCAGCCCATGGTGGCAATGAGTGATGGAACAGGGTCAACATCACCTTCATTCCATAAGAGTGAACTCTGGTGATGATCCACTTATATCGCTCAATTGCTGCAAAATTAACCTAAAAAGGAAGATTATGCAATTGAAATGTAAACTCATCCCCCAAAAAATTTAAGGGCCAGGATACTTTTTCTGGTATCTTATCATGCGAGAAAGGCTTCTTTTGACACATTAAGTTCAAATTCTACACCACTAATTTCCTTGCTTATCCAAACATCAACAGGAAGCATTATAACACATCAAAAGCAATGTCTAGCATGAGCACTCGGCTTATAACTTACAGTCTCTTTAAGCCCATTGACAGGCTCCTCTGGCATGATTCTTGTCCAATCAATTCCCATTCGAAAGACACTAACACCAGTATCCTTTGCCAGCTTCAGCTCTGTATCAGGATCAGACCAAAATCTCAGCCTCTCTTCCCTGAAATCAATTGAACCTATCATTTAATCAAGTGAACAACCAATGATGCAAATTACAGATGGAATTACTGGTTAGAAAAGTGTTAGCTACTGGAAGAAGAAAGATGGGTATTGTTATTTCCTCTGCACGGCAATATAAAAAACAAAAAATAAAAAAAGCTCACTGCTCCAAAGTACTATAGAAGAAGGCTTACGGGTGGGGAACATTGTGCCATGCAGCTACATTGTGATGACACTCTTCGTTTGTCGTAGGCAGTTCATCTTCTGCATGCTTTTCAAACCCTCTGATCATGGCTTCCATAGCTACTTTGAGAGGCTTCCTCTTCTTCATATCCACCTTATTCACATCTTTCTTAGAAACAGAAGCTGGCTGAGATCCACCATCACCAGCAGCCGATCCCATCAGCGCATCTGCTGTTTCCATGCCCTGGTCTGGCTGTGATTCGTCACAAGGATTTTCTTCTGCGAACTGAAGCCAAGAATCATTAAGCCTGTCCTCAACATGGGCGGGGGCGGTTGCCAATCCAAAGAAAAACTCATCTTCTCCTTCTGCCAAAAATCACAGAACAAACACTGGTATTACAAATCCATTCATCATATCCAGACTGATCAGATGCTCTTACAATCAACAAGTCCCCTTAATTCCAATCCCATACCAGCAAGAAGAGTTATCACACCCACCATTCCAGCAAATTCCGATTTATATGGAACAATTAAACATTCATCCCCCAATCATTGGGTCTTTTTCTCAACGCCAAAAGATTCCCAATGGCTAATGCATGAAGTCTGAGGATCATTTCAATCCCTATGTACATGTTAGAGAACTCATATTCAACCCAAAAAAACTCGTCAAGCTTTGGGTGAGCTGAGCTAAATCACATGATAAGACTCGTTAAAGCAATGAGGGATTCTAAATTCATAACAATCCATATATAATAGATATAAAAGCAAGCGCGCTCAAAATATTTGATTCGACTAAATTCCGTTGTCAAGTTAATATTTTAAAATTGTATAAACTCTATCCATATTACGATAAACTAAAATTAACGAACTTTTTTATTGCTCCATTTTCTTAAAATAAAAGGTACTAAAATAAGTAATTAATTTTTTTTTGTAAAAATCAGCGCTCTTTATTTTTTGTGCAATTTCAGTGCAATCTTCACTCGCCATCCATATTTGCTTGAATCACAACAACGAGCTCTCCTTCACATCACTTCATCACGAACTTACAAAAAAAAAACCCAAAAAAAAAAACTACAAATGATACACGAAAACAGTAAAATCGGTAATTATCTAGGGATTGGAAAGTTGTGAAATTCTAACGATAATTGGCAAAACTTACCGTTTAAATTGAAAGACGCAAGAATCTCAGCTGCCTCGTCAATAGGTGACTCGAAAGGTTGGAGGTTCTTCTTCCGGTAAAGCGAGAAAGAGAAGACGTTGGCGGCGACGGTGACTGTCGCTAGAACTCCGGCGAGTTTCGCCGCAGATATAAAGAGAGCGAAAATTGGCATTCTCTGATAAAAAAAATAGCCGACAGCGAGAGCGTTTGATTTCTAGTTGTAACTTGTAGAAGCTTTGGTGATGCTAATCCCGATAGATGTATACGTGACACTTGTTTGCATGCTGAACCCAAGTGGTCCGGCCCTATCGTAATGCTTTTCTTTTTTTTCTTTTTTTCTTTTTTTCTTGCTATTACAATCAACTCAGTCATCCTTTTAAAAAAATATCTATACCATATATACTGTGCGTGCATTGGGCTCCCGTAGCTAGTCCTTCACTGTTAAATACCAAATACCTGAGATTACATCCATTCTTAAATAAATGAAGACTTTTTTATTATTATTATTATCAGAGAAGAAGGTTTGCGTTCTTGGTCTTGAGTATTGGGTTGAATATTAGTATTATTAATGGAGGCTTAGGCTACCCTTGTGGTTGATAATTCAGTCATTTTTCTTGCTTTATCAGGAGACCCTGTGAATTATTATTAGCAAAAACTAAAAGAGATGGTCTTATAAAATACAATTTACTGTGATGATGTTAAATACTCATCATGAGCTTATTATTGCCAGATCCCTTATAATTTATTAGCATATTTCGATTTTGGTTGAGGTCACAGTCATAACCATTTTTTAATTTCTTAAAAGCGAAAAATAAAAACTTTATTAAGATAAAGTGCGAAGGTGATTGCAGTAATTTCATTTTATCTTTGTGATTTAATATGGCAAAGACCACTTTATAAAAGCCCAAAAAAAAAAAAAACTTGAAAACTATTGGGCTTGAGCTATGAAGCCCCACTTCTAATGAGCATGAGAGTGCGCTTGGGTTGGGTGTACGTCAAGCACCCTACCAGTGGGCTAGTGCTATTATATTCTAATCCAATATATTTAGGCTCAAATAGTATGGCAAGATCTATTTTCACCTTTAGTTGGCTCTAATACTTGTTCAAGCCTTAATACTTCTTAAAAATTATCTCCAAACCCCACATAGATCTCTCGAGATTTTATATTAATTAAATATATATTATATTATTTTGAGTATAATACAAATAAAAAAAAATCAAAATAGTAAAATTACACTTTAGCTTTTTTTTTTCATAAAAAAAAAAAAAACAAGATTTGTGAACTATAAATACATCTTGAAACCTTCAAACTAAATGCTCGTAATCTATTTATTCTTAACATTTTTACTATATATATTTTCAGAGTCTATCTCTTTGAAATATAACTGCACTTTATCTTTTTACAAAGTTATCGACTTAAACATCAAAAAGTTCTCATATCCATCAGATAAAATCTTTTATAAATATCAACTACCAAACACCTTGGATAAAAAAATAAATCAAGATTGATTGAACTAAAATATTAATCAATTATTTAGTTTTATTATGAAATATCTTGAATCTTAAAACTTGTCATCCTGGTTTTTTTTCCCCTTAAAAAACAAACAAATTGCATGAAATTCTATTGCTGATGGTCACTTTATCTTTAGAAGGAGATAAATCATAGAAAACCTAAAACTTTGATTCAAATAGATGGAAAAAAGAAATTTATCCAGAAAGGAAAAGAAAAAAAGGGTGAATAAGTGAACATGTACTTAGAACAAATCTTTAAAGCTACAGTTTATGCAATTTAAGGTACTAACTATTCATAGTTTTGAAACTCGGTGTCGATCAAGGACTTAAGGTTGGAATCGGGCCAGGTTGAAGAAAAAAAAGGAATTATAACCTGGCGACCTGGTTAACCCAGCATTTGTTAATTTTTTTTGTTTTTTTATTTCCCGACGACCAGTCAAGACCTGATAGCCTGGTCAAAATCTGAAAATCTTAGACTGGGTCCTAAAACTATGGCCAAGACAGCATGCAATAGTTGTTCACCTAGTTAGAGAGTTGGGTTCGAGTCTGGCCTGGACTAAGACTAGAAGGGAACCATACGCGCTGGGGCCTGTAGCCCATGCCATGATTTCCCCGCTTATTTGGTCTAGAGGAAGTGCTCCGGGCCTGAAAGAAAAGGAAGCAAGAACACCTCCTAACATGAGGGAGAAGGAGACCCTAGCAAAACAATGATGAGAAGTATCGGTCCGCGTATCGGTGATTTTGATCACATGATCTCTATTCCCAACCAGAAGTCAAACTCTACATTTGCGCAGTTTGCTTGTGCGATCTTGCACGCTTTTTTATTTTTTATTTAATCTTTAATTGTTCTTGTTAAATATAAATTTTAAAAAATAAAAATATTATTTTAATATATTTCTAAAAAAAAAAACATTTTAAAAAATAATATCCTAAACATGAACCACTACATGGCTGTAGAATTTAAATAATTATCGATAGAATGGCTGAAAATTCCAAACCACAAAATCAATTTGGATTTTGTGTCGAGATTTGGATGAAAAACACTGTGATCACGGGGCCTCCAGCAGCTTGCAGATGTCAAATGTCCAGCTGTAATTTTTTGAAAACTTTTGTCACCATAGCATGGTTAGACTCCACACGGAGATTTGATTAATGATTCGAATAGAAGAAAACGGGGGCGTGGCCATTTTACCAGGGAAGTGTAGGTGGACCACCGAACCAAAATTCAAATTATTCAGCAAAGAATCTTTCCAGGTTTTGTTCCTTTCTCCTCCCCATGGGGTCTTCTCTCCCAAAAATACCAAAACATCTCGGCACTGGATGCACATGCAAGATGAACTAATGGGACATTTATACACGGATGGCATTCGTCTTTTCAGTCAGCACTCCCTTTTTATCTACATTATTGATTTCCTGACTTGGATATGCATTTCTTTTCTTCATCGATCGATGCCACCATCTGTAACAATGGAAGCTCGAGCTCTTACACAGCTGCTCAGTGATATGATCACCTTGCTGTGGTGAATCCATGCCTGCATTTGAGCTGGTACTCTGGCACCTCAGCAGATGGTTTCTCACTGTGCTCCTTGAAGATCTCGTTTGTCACATCGAATAATCATGAATATATCTAAACGAGGCAACGTATCACAATTCGCCATGCACGCTGCTCAGTCCAAAGCTAATTTTGTAAGAAGATAATTTTGCACTTGTAGCATACATTTTCGTAGAAGATAACTCACGTTACCCTAGCTGCGAATAAAAAAACGAAGAAGAAGAATCTATTTTTGTTGAAAGCTGCCTTGCTTTAGCTCCGTACTGTTTTCTATCCCCCCCTCTCTCTCTCCATCACGCACACGCACACGCACACGCACGTGTGTGTGTAAAACATAAAATATTAATTTTATTTCATTTCAAATTAAAGATTATCGTAAAGAATTTATATTTCTAGCTAGAAAAGATCTTCGTATTAAATTTACAATAAAAGTTAAATTTGTGGAACCAAGTGAATATAAAAATAATAATTCTAATCTTTTAATTACATTGTTAAGAAATGCTTGTATTTAAAGGAAAAGAAGCTATAGTACTGTGCATGTATTTTCTTCATTTAGAAAACAGCTACAGACGTATAAAGTAAGTCTTATATAGTTTTCCTTTTTCCCAACTTCAATTTTTCAGAAAATTTGAATATTACTTCGTTTCGAAAAATGGTGATTGATCTATTCTCAATGGTTTCCCTTTTGGATTTATGTTTCTATTTTATGCGAGATTAATGTTTTGAAAGGGTTAATTAGAAGAACATTCAAGTTAATTTGGCCTGCTCATGCCTTGCTACGAGGAAACAATAGCACAAATGCAATTAAGTCAAATTAATAAAATAATAGAGTGGAAACACAAAACACACAATAAGGATATCAGTGCACATAGAGACACAAAGCAGTGGAGGATGAAAGGCACATGGTATGGGCACGGAATGGGAATAACGGGACTATTATTAACATAGAAAAAGGGACGAGAAACGTCTGTGCTGCCCGTCCCTCTGGGGTCAGGGCGAACCGATTGTGATAGCGATTAGTTGCAACTGTAGTTAGAATGATTATGGGAAAGTTTAAAAAGGTGATCATCGATCCTAAATGGTGTAGGATTACAACTGGCCCGCCGGAATCTGTGGGCGGCCGCCGTGTGAAAGTGAAACAATACCTCTAATCATTTTACAAGTGGCATGCACCCACCAACTAAGTATTAACAATACTCCAAAACGCGTGAAAAAATACTGTAGCTTTTTTCGCATGTTTTTTTTTGTTTTTTATATATTTTTTTATTTCTGAATATGCTTTTTTAATCCGACATTGCAAGCTGATTGAACATCTTCTTCATCATGTGTATTTTTAAATATATCTTACCGCTCATCATCGAGGTCCACTTCTTCTATCTATATGTATAAAGCATAAAATATTTAACTCTAATACTTTTGTTCTACTTGAATTTAACTATTTTTACTTAACTTTTTACAGACTAAAATTGACAGTGAGGATAAATTGAGGGTTCTTTCTTTAGCAACATTGTATGTGTTAACATTTATTTTTTAACATTTTGTGCTTTAGGTTTTTGATAAATTTCTCTTTTGATCTTTTGAGTTTGACAATTATACATTTTGGTATAACTACTAATTTTGTTTATGTTGTAGCCCCTTAGTTTACAAATAAAAGAGAAAATCTTTGAAAAATAGTATAGGAGAGAGAAAGTTTTTTTTTTTATGTTTTTTTTTTAAATTATCTTTATAAATTTTATTTTTTACTGTTAAACTGGTTGAGAATTTAGCTCTATAGTTTTTTTCTTTGAAACATTGTCGATCGCTACAATGTTTCTCCACATATAATTTTTGCTTTGCTACAGTGTTTTTTCCTCATGTTTTTTTTCCTAAAATTATCTTTGTTGAATTTATTTTTTTAATATTGAGATGGTTAAGAATTTATCTTTGTAGGTTTTTTTCTTTAAAACATTTGGATTGCTATAGTGTTTCTCCACGTGATTTTTTTTTTTATGATTTTCTCCAAAATTATCTGTCAATTTTATTTTTCTAATATTGAGTTGGTTGAGAATTATAAATGTATATTTTCTCACAAAACACTATAGATTGTTATAGTGTTTCCGTATATGGTTTTTTTTTCCTTTTGTTTTTTTATGCTTTTTTTTTCTAAAATTATTTTTATAGTTTTTTCTTGAAAACATTGTAGATTACAACAATCATTCCCTGTATAATTTTTTTATTTTTTTCATAAGTTCGTGACAACAGGCAAGCATTTTACAAGTCCGCAGCAACATGGAAACATGGTATCTAGTGTTACTTTAAAAGGTGTGAATTTGTTTTACCATGCAAAGCTTTATTGTTCACTATCACACATTGATGATGATGAGATATGCAAAATTTTTATTTTTTTAAATTTTTTTTAATCTTATTTTTTCAGAGATTTAGTTTTAATTGAAGATTAATTCATTTTTATTTTTTATAAAAAATAAATTTAAAAAAATCCTAAAAAAAAAAAACATCAACCATAATGACCTACTATAAATTTCACAAAAAAAAAAAAAAAATATATATATATATATATATATATACTTTAATCGTTGATTTTTTTTTGTGCGGTCTGTAATAAGTCTGACGGGATTCTCTTTGTAATAATGAATTAAGGAGCAGTGCTGGGTCGAGTACCCTGTAGGTGGATGAAGCCTCTATTATCCTAATACGACCTGAGTAGGATGGTTTTGATTTTCCAGGGTATAAAAGACCCATCCCTGCCTCCCTCTACAAAGACCTTCCCAGCTTTGAGCAATTGTGGAAGTGCGCTTGTACCGTATTTTTATAATTTTTTTATTTTTAAAAAAAATAAATTAATATTTTCTATTATTTTAATGTTATAATGTCAGAAATAAAAAAACTTATTTTAAAATATTTTCAAGAAAATAACCACGGTTTGGACTCTTTGGACTCTGCACTCTGCACTCTGCATAGACGCATAAATTTTTCTCTGTAAAAAATGATTTTGATTTCAAAATCAATGGAATGAATTTACTAATATAATAGAACATGCTACCCTAATATTTAAATACGCCCTAGTAAATTAATGTACTAAATAATTAACTCCACCAAATTAGCAATGGTAAATTATAACAAGTTTTTGCGAACACATGCGGCCGGTTGCAGATTAATAAATATTTTTGGCTCAAAGGATTCACACAGTTGGTGTCTAGCTAATTAATACCTGAAGAGGATTTGTCAGCTTACAATATCATGTTTACGATAAGGGTACGGTATGCATGCTTCAGAGTTCAGATCTAAGCAAGCCTTGTCAGTTCATATCATCATGTTTTTTAAACCAATATTCTACTGACATAACATGATCCTTTAGCTGGCTCTCGAAAGTACCACGCGGTAAGGGTCAAACCATTTGTAACATTAACGTGCTTACTTTTTTTTTAATACATGTAATCGTGTTTTAAAAAAACCTCTAAACTAGGTGTGGTGGTGGTGTTATCTTCACATTTCAGGATTTAAATCTAAAAAATTGAGTATCAGTTCAAACAACTCGATTTGAATAAAAAAATTCAAACAAATAGATTTTTATTTATTTATTAAAGTAAGTTAAACTGAACAAAATAATAAAACTATAATGATTGATTAGATTTAAAATAAAAATCTTGCAACTTGGTTTGATTCGGTTTTATATTTTTAAAACTTGAAGTTCAATTTCATCTATGAATTTTTTAAATGAAATGTTTTTAAAAGCTCTTAATTTAATAGTTCTTTAGTTAGTAATAGATTTTTTATTTATTTCAATTTGGTTTGGTTGGGTTTGATTTTTCAAACCAAAACCAAACCAAATTTATTTTCTTAGATTTTTTAATCTAAATTATACAATAAATTTCAATAACCATTCGTTTTGATTAATTTATTTTTATGGATATTTTGGATAATTTGCTTACCCTAAGACTAAATTAATTTAGGTATACGTAGATGCTTGTTAAGACTTCGGAGAAAGGCTTGAAATCAAACCAAAATAAATTCAAAAAAATGGAGAAGTGATTACATAAAATGATAAAATTGTACACATAGTTATGCAAACCATAAAGAAAAGTGGGCCAAGGATTTGAAGAAGGCGAGTTACTTTTGTATTTGTTTGACCGTATCTTAGAAGACCGTGAGGGACTGCGCCTCCCCTTTCCCTACTCCCTTGAGGTTTCTACTCCCCACGAACTCCCAGCAAATTGTTTATGTTTTGCTTGAGCTTTGGACAATTAAAGAAACACACTAGATTGTTTTTTTGATAATTTATATGTACTTTAATTTAAGGTTTTTGCACCGTATTACAAGCACTTGGATTAATTCCCATTTCCCGATTCCTCGTCCAAACTCCAGTTAAATATAATATTTAAGCCTTCCAATGCCCTCGAGGCACAAGTATAATTTATTGGGTTTTTTTTTTTAGTATAATGTAAGTTAGGGTGAAGGTTCAATTTGGATGAGATCATGAGAGCTTACGATAGAAACTCATTGATTTTTTGTCTTTTCACAAGTTGATCCTGGTATGTTTGACTCGCAATTAGTAAAACTTAATTATTGAGAAAAAGATTCATTACTCCGTGTGCCTTTTTTTTTAACACTTAAATATAAACGTAGAATTCAAGGTATATGTATGTAGAAATTGCAAGGATGCTATTCAATCCTATAGATTAAGGTTTTTTCACCTAAAGGATTTACTCCACATGACAAACCACTGAAATCAGTAGCTAGCTAGCAAGCTGCCACTTGAACTATATACATCACCGTTAAACTATTTTTTGTTCAACTTCAATTTCAACCATAATTTTAATCAAACATATATTTTTTCAAACCAACCTCAACTAAAAATACTTTTTATAAAATAATTTTTTTAAAACCACAACCACAACAGCAACCACAATACCAAACACATCCTATATACATCACATGGCCGTTAATCTCCTTCGGTGGCATTTTATACATTGAAAAGAAGGAATTGAACAGGACAACTTCATTATTATAGCAAGACATGAACATAATCACTGCTAGTCTATTTCAAAATATGATTGCAATTAAAATAATTTATTTTAAAATATTTTTTATTTAAAATATATTAAAATAATATTTTTTATTTTTTTAAATTATTTTTATATTAACACATTAAAATGATATGAAATATAAAAAAAAAATTAATTTAAAGCAAAAATTTTTAAAAAAAGTTAAACTTTTTAAAAATACTTTTCAATTATAAAATCAAATAAGAGTGACACCACCCTCACCGTATATGTTTTGTGGTCTCAGCAAATACATCCTGATGTGACTATATATATATATATATATATATATATATATATATATATATATATATATAGCTAGGCTAATACCAATACTACTTATTTTTTACTTATTGACTGTCTACTGACCCTTTTACCGTGCATTTGTAATTTTGTATCTGTTATATTATTACACCATACTAGACGACGGTCGGCCGGGCAACACGGTCAGTCCCGGCGGGCAGCTTTTTGAAAAATTGACGTAACCTGGAGTCTGTTTATTCTTTCTGGGCCTTGGACCTGTCACTGTCAGGTCCAACAGGCAGCCCAACTGGCATGATCTCCTTCATATATGCCCATCGCACTCCTCCCCTTTTCATTGTAATATTGCATTTACTAACACACTTGACAACCTCTTTTGCCCCCACTCCCTCTCTCAAAACATGAGGGCAAGAGAGAAGGGGCTTTCAAAGGTGGAAGAAAGGCACAAGTTTCTGCAAGGTATGGAGTAGCTAGCGATACGAATAATGTCAAAAGCTCATGGCTTTTGGTGTTACTCGAAGTCAACACTATCTATATGGTTTATGTATTAGTTCTTGTCTCGATATTCATATAATAATTGAAAGAAAGATGAGATTCTTTATGCTCTTAGATTTATAATCTCAGGCATGGTGGTTAGAGGAGGATCGACTAGGTCTTCTGATTATTTGTTTACTATCTTGATTTCGTGTGTAATAATTGATATAATTTCTTGTATATGCTATGATTCTCATACAGGTAACCTGTATAAGAGTACTATGAACAAAGCCATCATGTGTTACACTACAAGCCAGGAAGGAAGCCTAGTAGATGGATTCTTTGCTGGCTTTCAAAAGGTGGTTTCTTCATGTTAGGTGGCCGGTGCTATCCTACCTGAGCTTTTTCTATTTTCTCTTCGTTTTTTTTTTTGTTTTTTTTTCTTGACCTTGTAAGACCTTTTCTTGACCTTGTAAGACCCCATTTTTTGTTCTTTTTTTCAATTTTTTGTATTATCATGAACTCTACATCAAAATGTTTTGATGTAGAGTTTTGACTAATTTTTTTCCCGTTTCCGTCCAACTCATCTTCTCCTTCCTTGTCTATCCCTCCTGAGCTGTGAGCTGTTTGAATTAGACTTTCCCTTCAAAATCACCCAATCAAGTACAAATCAAAAACCTCTCGAAGTTCATGCAAGCGATGGAGCCTTACTTACCATGTGGGGTTTACGTTTTCTTACAAGTGAACTATTGGAGGAAGAAATCAACAAGTTTGAGCAAAGTGTTCATTGAGGAGGTAATTAAGAGCTTTAAAGAGTACTTGAATCGCCTGTAAAAGTCTTGTCTTCTTTCTCTGTAAAAAATAAAGAAAGACTCGTCTTTCTTATTCTCTGCACGTTAAGGCCATCAATTTAGATTGTTGTTAGTGTATGGGTGTGCAGAAATATGCTGTTGCAGACATAAGTTTCATTGTCTTATATGTTGTTGTCTCAGAAGTGAGTGAGTAAATATTCTCTCAGATCTGAGTGTGTAAGAGTTCTCCTCGTGACTGCTCTTATGTACAATACAAAATATTCATGTATCCACTGTGAAATTTGGATGTGTCTCTTTCTGTGTCTTAAAGTCCCTTTTGCACCACATATGTCAGTCTATAAAAAAGCTGATCACACTCGGTGCTTGTGAGATTTTTTTTTTACACCTAATACGTCTGACTGGTGAGCTTATTAGAGATGGAAAAGCAACCCAAAAATGGAATTTGAACTCGATTTGGGACTTCATATGCCCTCATCAGTAGAACATATTTGCGCAAAGAGGCATTCAGTGTTTTATACTCTTATTTACCTTGGGTATTTAGGGACAAAATATACATGTCTTGACCTCAAATACCAAATTGTGTGCTCAGAGACCAAGAACTTGGATTTGAGATGGAAATAATATCACAGAAGTCAACTTTTTGAAATACAACCTCCTCCTCGTCGTTTAATAGTCACTCGCCGTGGTTTAAATAACTTGATTGCTCATTCTTAAGAAGAAAAATTATTTCTTTTATACCAATTAGGATACTTCCCCGATTTATTTCTTGTAACATTTTTGTATTTAAATCTCAAATTTGGATTTCTTTTACAATATTCTCCTGATGTTAAATGGTAATTTGGGAAGCAAATTCATTGGATTCACTGGTATCTAAGATAGTATTTGAAAATATGATAACAACGATTATTTTTTAAATATTTTTCTCTTATAAATAAATGAAAATAATATTTTTTTTTAATTTTTTTACAAATTATTTTTTATGCCGGCATATCAAAATGATATAAAAAATCAAAAAATTTAATTTTAAATAATAAAAATTTTATAAAATACAATTTCAACTCCAGAAACAAACACCCTCTAAGTTAATAAGCTAATGTCTCGAAATTACTTAGATTAGGTCCATCGATTGGCAGAAAGGTGAATTATCTTATAAATAAGAATTTCAACAAGTGTGTCAAATGATGAGTACCGTTGCCGTTTGAGAAAGCAAGTTTTGTACCAAATAAGTGCAATTATGAAAATTAAGAATGCTTTGTCCCATAACATTTTCAAATCTCAAGACACAGGGGATGGTAGCGAACAAGCAGTGTATTTTTGCATCTTTTTTCACTAAGAACCACAAGCTAAGCCCATTCCTCCTGGCATATATCTAGCCACAAAGCTATGCTTTCAATGGGACAAGGTCCCATGCATGCAGTGACCTGACCTGCCTTGCAAGTTAAAATGATGTACCATCTACCAAAGGTATATTGTCCCATTACCATGCCCAATTTAACTTCACATCCACGTAGGGCTTAATTAAGATTCCTACGCTACAATCGGAACATTTTGTCAACATCATAAAACCTTCATAGGCTACGTGGACCAAACACACTCACTCACGCTTGTTGATTCTATCTGTACAATTATTCTTCATGAAGAACTCGTAGCCTTATCTGCAAGAATTTTAGGTACGAGACGTGCCTTGACGGTCATTTTAATCTAATTTCATGAAAGCAATTTGAAATGAAAATATTGTCCAATTATATAACGGTCTAATGGAAGACGGAGACATCAGGGGGACGTGAAGTCAATCCATTGTGTCTAATATTCTACCTGGTAACATTTAACATATATTTTTGCTAAAATTAAAGAGCAAATCCATTTTGTACATCAAGGAAGAGAGAAAGCCATGGTTTTCTAGGGAGGAGAAACTCTATTTGTCTGCGTACCCTTGGTAAGGTCTTGAGCTCGCCAATCTTAGGATGTCGAGCTTGTCCAAGAGACCCTTCTACCGATCCACCAAAGAAACTCTCGCGACATCGTAAATCTCTTAAAATAATTAATGTCATTGGAAAAACTAATTCGGAATGGTCGTTTCTGCAGTGAATAACAAACAGGATCTGAGAACTTAATTAGTCCATGAACATGAAACTAAATTTTCCTTTCCTTTTTCTTTTTGTTCGGTAAAGTGAAACTAGCTAGAATTCTTAATTAATGTTTCATTTTTATGTTTTTCGAAAACCCACGAATTATTTCGATCGGTGATCGCTGGTGAAAGTATGATCCTATGCGAAATTCAACAAGACATCCAATAGATTTTATACTGGAATCAGGACTGTGTAACAGGAGTAGAAGAGCTCCCATTTCCAGATCAGATTTTCTTTCCGGGAGCAGCAAGCCCTGGAGAAGAAGGAGGTCCAAGAACTTGTTCATGAGCGTATGGAACCAATTCGTCAGTGCAAATTTTCTCGAAAGACGCACAAACTATTTGGATTGGTGATTGACTGGGAGAGTATCTTATGCAAATTTGATGTTAATAATTACTTCAATTGATCAAGTCAAGAATATTTATGATATCGATTTGCTAACTAATAATTATCTCTTTAGACTGAGTTAGGAATTTCGAGCATCAAAAGGAGGTCAGAGAAGAGTCGGCTTCTAACACAGAATGATGGTGTTCCACGAGTGGGGATTGAAACGCTAAAAGCCCTTGACCTCCCATTATGCCATCACTTTTAGCCGTTTACCTTACTTGTTGCAGTGATGCAGGGAATGTGACAGTGTAAAAGTTAAGCTAGCAAGCTTGAATAGAACAACCCTTACTTGTTCAAGAATACGATTTTCTTGTAAATTATACGATTTTCTTCAGATATAAAACTTGAGTTCAAGAATATAAAATTTCTAAAAGATACATCATTTTAAATACAGGTTATGCTAGAAGAGAAGGGGGGAAAGGGATGAACCTCATGATTTCACTTGCAGTTTTTCTATTCCATTCGAGCTCTTTCTGTGCTAGGTATCGCCAACATCGGGCCCCTTTTTTTTCAAGCCTTTTACTATCTTTGGGTAACATGGTAACATGGGTCACTTATTAGGTTTTTTCAACTTTTGCACTAATCATTCCTTTTATGACCAATGAAAAGGCATGTATGGCCAGGAAAAAAGAGCATAGAAAAGGAGGGGATATGACGTCTGTCGATTACCTCTCAATAATGCCTCGATGAGAAATTTACATCCTGATTTTGACATAAAGAAAAGAAAGAGGGTAGTTTCGCACTAACTGCGCTGGAATATAATAAAGATTTGATTTTTGATTATTTTAAAATATATTAAAATAATATTTTTTTTATTTTAAAAAATTTATTTTTGACATTAGTATATATATCTAAAATACATTAAAAAAAAAAAAATTGACTCATCCTACTCTATTACATTACAAATTTGAAACTAGACAACATAAATTAAAAGTTTGAAGATTTAATTAAATTTAAAATTAGTTTAATTAATCAAATTAGGCTGCACAACCCATTTCCCAACTTAAGCCCAATCGAGTTCCTTGAAGCCTAAGGGTCGTTTATCACAAACAACTCCCATGTCTACAAAATCAACCTACCAAATAGCCATTTATTGTGATCAAGAGCCCTCCTCAAAGTCCAACTCCAAATCGAGATCGACATAAACCTTTTTAAATCTCATAATCATTAAGGGCCCATGACCAAATTTAAACAAGTGATGGAAGATGGACCCTGAAATATGAGATTTAATGAGGGAACCTTCTAGGTTTTGGGCCTACAAAGTATGAAAAATTATTAGATTTTGCTGGTTTATCAGCCCAGAACGAATATTGTAACTGGATCAGGCAATCTTGTAGCAATTTTATTTAAACTTGAAACCTTTGCTTGTTTTTTTATGCATGTGTATCAATAAGAAAATTATAAAGATATTTAAATTATTTTAAAAAAAATGAAGAATGAACCATGTAAGAATATAATTCTAATAAAACTATCTATATATAATTCGAATATCTAAGTTACAAGTGTAGGTAAAAATTTATTCAATACTTCCTAAATTTTAACATGATTATATTGTTATTGTGATTTTTATCACAACTCAATTTTTTATTCCTTTTATTTTATCCTGTTTTATTCTATAAAAAAAAAAAAAATAATGAAAAAAACATGAAATGAAAAAAATAATGATTAAATTGAAATATGAGACAAGACAGCATAAATTAGAAGTTTGGGGACTTAATAGAACTTGAAATTAGTTTAATTAATGAAATCAGGAGCTTAATTGAATAAATATCAAAGTTTGGGGCTGATTCGGGTTAACATTGAAAGAAATTAAAGTCCAAGGATCATTTAGTAAATGGCGTTACAATATAAGGGTTCAATTGCAATTGATCCAGGAGCAAAATTAAAAATAACTATTTTATTAAAGAAAACGGCGCCGTTTCCAGGAATACTATTCATCGTCTTCGCCACTTTGTCTCCAGACCAGAGACCGATTCAACAGGAAATGGACCAAAATTGTTTTGGACCACGTCTCCTGCCCACTATCCCCACGTTGCTATTTCCAGGGGCCACGAAGTTGAATGCAGGACTGTTGCTCCTCTGTTTCTTCTCAAAGAAACAGAGATGAACGTGCCTCACGATCGTCACGAATAGAAACCAATCTCTGAAAAAAGCCAGAGAAGACCACGAATAGGGGGTGGGGGATGAAAACAGAGAACAAAAGAGGAAACCCCAGAAAAAAGTAAAAAACCAGAGAGGCTGAACGGAAGGAAAAACGAAAAAAGAAAACGGAGAAGCTGGGAAAAACAGAGCTAAGAACCAGCTAGAAAGAACAGAACAAACCGAGGGGCAGCGAACGAATAAGGAAAGAGGGGGAGATAGGCCACGAAACCAAGAATCACACAAGAAAGGGGACGACACCGAGAACGAGGTAGAACCAGAGACAGAAGACGGAAGAAGAAGAAGAAGAAGAAGCAGAGGACAGAGTGAGAAGTAGATATAGAGAGGGACAGAATAAGAGAGGTAGAAGAAGTAGGAAACCAGAAAATAGAAATAAATAAATAAATAAAAAGGCAGAGAGAAAGAAGACCAGAAACAGGAAAAAACCAAACGCAGGAGGAGAAAGTAGCATTAACCGGCCAGCCCTCCATTACCGTCATCACATCTTCAAGTGTAGCAGCAGTTTAGCTGCGTTTCCCTCCCCTTTGATTTTAATTGCTATGTTTCTGTAGCAGGCGTGCGTGAGCAGTTTACGTCTGCCTGCGGGTTCAAAAAAAAAAAAAAAAAAAACCAGCTGGGTCACTGGCTTGGAGGAATGATCGGGTTGGGTTACTAGTCCAGCCCAGCCCAGATAAAAAAAAATGAAAAAGCAGGCTGGGCCGGGCCTAGACCTCTGACCCAGTCCCCTTTATTTTAGTTATTTTTATTTTTATATTTGACAAAACACACCCCTTTTTAATATTATAAAATTCAAAAAATATTTTTGTGGGTCATTTTGAATTTATTTATAGGTCACTCACACTTTTTTTTTAATGTATTTCACTATATAATTAATTTGTTAATTTTACTATGAGATGCAAATCTAGTGTATGATATTTTTTTAAAGAAAAATAAAAAATATGCATGCATTAATTTAAATTTATTTTATTTACTGGCGTCATAGTCATGAAAATCATAGGTTTTGTTTTTTTGGCTATACAATACTTACCAACATCGGATTTAAAAGTATTCGTAATTGAATATTCTCTGAAACTAGAATGAGAATGTTATTAGCAAACCATCATAACATAAACCAACAAACTTTTAACAATTTAACATAAAATCAGTGATGCAACCAGCCATGGACAAGACGTTTAAAGAGTGATAATGTCTTTTCTTTTAGGTAACCAATCCCTTATCATAGAATCTCTATTGACCAGATAGGTTTTTTGGTGACTATAATATCATATAACGACTCATTGAAAAAGATCATTCCACGTTAAAGAACAAAATGTCCGAAATGTGTTTTTTTTATTGAACTTTTTAAGACCATTGCAATGTCAAATGCAACAATTTTTATAAATTATTTTATTTAAGAGTTGTACTTTATAATACGATCATGATAAATATTAAACATATACATATGAATAAGGACTTTATTCTAACTGTTAATTAAAGAATATCTGGGAGGTCGAGAAGAATAAAATGCCATCCTGGAACCCCATTTCTCATTACTGCAAGTAATCAGCAGCATGTGTTGTCCAAAGATACTAGAGCAGTTGACACATCAATTATTTTTTTAAAAAATATTTTTTTTCTAAGTTAAACTATTTGAATTATTCATAACCCTAATTGGTTTTTTTAAAAAAACTAATTGTCAATCACAAATCTCTCCTCGGTCCCAAGTCTCTAAAATTTTAATTAATTTATTTTTTCAATCTTTAAATGTAACATAAATGCATATACATAAGGTGTATGATGTGAGTATAAATTTTGTTTATGGAGCTTCATTAACTTTTTAATATAATATACTAGCATTGTAAATTTTATGATTTTTTTATATTAAATAATTCATTTTTTATTATAAATGATACAGATAATAAAAATATAGACAATAATAAAAGCCTCATGCTTCATAAAAACTGAAAAAAAGTTCAGTAAAAAAGGGGGGAGGGGGCCTAAGCCCAATCGAGTTCCTTGAGGCCCAAACAGCCATTTATTGCCATGCCTGCTGCTACTGTTTTATGCTTTTAACAGTCAATACAATATAGTGTGAAAGAATTCCTCCCCGTCTAAAATAGGCCTACATCTTTAGGGCCCAAACAATAATTTAAACGCCCTCCCCAGAGTCAGGCCAAAAGTGAGGCCTACATAAACCTTTTAAAGTTTCAGAATCATCAAAAGCCCATGACGAGATTTGAACAAATGATGGAAGATGGACCCTGAAATATGAGATTTCATGTGGAAACCTACTAAGCATTGGGCCCGATGAGTGTAAAAAGAGATCAGGTTTTGCTGCTCTATCAGCCCAAAACAAATAATATAACTGCACCGTGCAATATCTCGTAGCGGTTCTGTTTAAGCTTGCTCCTTGTTCCATGCATGTGTATCAATAAGAAATTTATTAGAATATTTAAATTAATTTTAAACAGATGAAAAACTGAACTATATATATATTTAATAAGTTACAAGTGCGGGCAAAAATTTATTCAATACTTCACTGAATTTTAACATGACTGTATTATCATTATGGTTTTTTATAAAATTTTTACTTATAATCATGATAAATATCAAATACATACATTCGAACAAGGACTTTATTTCCAACTATTGACTGAAGGAATTTAATAATTTGATAAATTGTGATTTGATATTTTTAAAATCTTAGTTATTGACTTCTACTTGCTTTAAGTTTTTCTTAATGGTAAGAATAAAGTGTCAATAAAATACTATACAGGTTAATTAAGGGTGATTCAAGAAGCTGGTCGTTTCATAATATTTAAAGTTTAATGTCATGTATAAACAGATTAAAATGGAAAAACGATGTAATTTATTTATTTATTATAAATTATATTAATCTTCTGGTCTATTTCTTGATTGGATATAGAGTTTAATTAAATTTTAACACTAGCACACATCTTGTATTGCCTTGTACAAAAAAAAAAAAAACCTTTGTGCATAGATTTGTCTTCTTAATTGAACATAATCCCCAGGGAAAAGGACACCAGGCCGATTGCATCAGTTACACAGTTATAGTTTAATTTGCTAATTAAAACATTTCAGATGAACTGTCATTGTTCCAGCGATAGACTGCTTAATTACCTGAATTATGCACAAAATATCTTGGCAGATGACAGTGACGTCCAGGGTTCGGCAACTTGATTTGCTGGCCCATTATTTTATTGTATTGACTATCAGCACGGGCATATGATAAAAAATAAAAATTAAAAAAGGGCTCGCAGGGACACCGCATATATTTATTACGTCCATTTCTATCGCTTTCCATGTATTTAATTTGAAGACGACTTGAAAACTCATGCTTGCTAACACCCAATTATACAGGACTTTGACTTTTTGTTATTCACATAAGATTCTCTAGCCCGTCCCATGCAAGGATGTTTACAATAGTAGACCATGCTATGTTTTAAATAACATGGAAGCAATATATATATATATAGAGAGAGATTAAAAAATAAACCAATTAATTAAATCTTATTATATATCATGATTAACTAGCTATTGTCCCTTCCACTCTTATTATATACGTGCGTGTGCGTGTGATCAAACACTCACGTCGAATATTATTTTCTCTGGCCAGCAGTGATTGACGTACACGTAAAATAGAAATACAAGATGCATTAATTAATAGCTTATTTTCTCTTCTTTTATAGCGCATGCCATCATTCTTGACTTTTCAAAGACCCTTTAATCGAAGAGAGTAGGCTGCCGTTCGGTGGTGGCGTGAGCGTAGATTACCTTTTTTTGGCTATTAAATCACCACTCCTCCCCAAGTGGCCAGACATTAGGAGTTCTCTTTTTTCTTGCATGTAAGCGAATTGGTTGGCTAATGCATGGTCCCAAAAGCCACTGAGCTAAAATCACTGCTCTCATTTAGGAGCAACAGAAGGGGGTCTTTCACTAGAATCTTCCAACTAATGAATATATATATATTAAAGAAAAAAAAACATTTAATTTTTTCATGGATCCTGATTTTTTTTTTTAAAAAAAGCACAGCCACGTAAGAAATTCTGCTAGTATATTTTAGTGCCTGCGATGCTTGAACAAAGTGTCCAGCTCTGGTCCAGTGGCCCATCCTTTCTGGTCTATCCATCAGCAGCTACCTCTCCTAGTATGCACACTAGGCAGACGATTCAATGCATGTCTTTGTTAGAACAGGTTCTAGTTTTTAATTTTTTCATGGCATGTGAAGAGAGAATGGTAGATCTGGAGACTGATAGATCTTGTGTTTTGTTCTGAAAGCGTGTCTAAATTTCACTGGAGAAATTATCGGTGGTGTTAACAATTCTACGAAATCATTCATATCATCGAACAGATAAATAAATAGGATCTTATAATAACAAGCGAAAAGTTATTATATAAACAATAAAATATTTAATAGAACTGCTACATGTAGCATGGCCAATGGACCCAGAGAGTCAGTTCACAGGGTTGATGTTACAGACTTACAGCAATCGACACTTCTTTTTTTTTCTTCTCCTTTTTTGTGCTATCAAGTAGCCGTGATCTTCTGTCAGACGCTATCTTTCATGTCAAGATATCAATGTTACAATATTTATTTTTAGATGGTGGGCTGCTAGATACCATGTTCGTGTAGGCTGTTTGACTCCCTACCATTATTTTTCATTTTATAGCGTCCCCTGCGGGGAAATTGAAACATAGCCTAACTTTATTAATTCAGATCCTCCTATTATTCTCTCGTCTGCCACAATAAATTAATTTGTCCGCCTCTTTGTCTACCCTGTATGTTTGGTAGGCTGGACTTTGGATTCCATGTCTATAACAAGGGAGCCGATTAACGTATCAAAGAGAGTCTAAACGCGCATAAAATTAAGATTTAGGGCCAAGGATATCTCTGTCCCCCAGTTATCAAGTATTATAAACCGGGTTCCCAAACAAAAACAATTTTCAATTGGATCCATCATCTATCAAACATTACGTAATTAAACTAATCATTAAAATCTCTGATGAAACGACATTGTCAAGGACAATTAGGTCTTCGTTGTTTATATTTATGAAGTAAAAATCTCGAAGGAAAGTACTAATTGGGCAACATTCAATAAATAATGGATCCCATCTGAGAACCCAGTTGAAAACGGGTGGTGATTGAAAGGTAAATATGTCCTCTGTCCAGAAATTTAAGAGTTGCAAATCAGGAAACTCAAGAGTTTTTTTTTTTAGCCGTACATTTTGATTTCCATCCCTAAAGTTTATGGAGTGTCTAATTGTAGTTTAAAATTTTATTTTTTATATTATCATATCAAAATAATTTATAAATATTAAAAAATAATATAATTTTTTTTTTTTAAAAAAAAAGCTGGAGCGTAAATTGTACTAATAACTGAGCAGGAAATAAAAAAGCTTTTTCTTCGATATAAATGATTGGCACTACGGTTAAAAAGTATTTTTGAAAATTTTTTATATTTTATTTGCTTTAAATTAATATATTTTTGATATTTTTAGATTATTTGGATGTGTTGATATCAAAAATATTTTTTTAAAAATTATAAAAAAATATTTTAATATATTTTTAAATAAAAAATATTTTAAAAAATAATTATTATCACACTCTAAAATACCCCGAAAATAATTGCTGTGAGAACGCATGCGAATGGAAGCTATTTCTTCGAAGGGACAACAAGCCATTTTTAATATGTGAAAGCAATCTATTTGAAGGAGGGGATAATTAGATGCTACTAGTTATTCTTTAATTCGTCTAACTCCATTATTTGATAGCCACTTTAGGATAGCGTGTTGGTCATCAATAATTGTGTCATGTCTTTTCGGCCCTTACCCTATTGTTCCACAACAAACCAGTCAGGTTAGGGCATCTCCAACTGTCAAGATAAAAGAAGAGCTAAAAATAAAATAAAATAAATATCTATTAATTAATTCTTTCTAGCTTTACTTTTCTGCATTGCAGCTTTAAGAAGAGGCTCGAATCAATAAAAATATTAATGTTGGATATATTAAAATATAAATAGATTGTTAAGATGACTTTTTTTCCACCAGAGTAAACATAAAAAAATTATATCAATTAGCTGTGCATTCAATTTTTATCCTTTAAAACAGTAAGAATGAAATGACGACGGTGATGCTTGTGTAGGGTATCCTTCTACCAATGAGAAATGTCCATCCTATTTTGCTCGTGGAAAAGGGTTTCAAAACCTCCAATTATTGCTGTTCTAGCAATTTCTTCGGAAGCTGAAAGGGTAGAGAAACAGTGAAGAGTCTTGTTCCGTATCTAGCAACCATGTTGGAGATCTTAAAAAATAACACTCTTATTCGTGTAAACTAGAACAGTTTAATGGATTGATGGAGAGTGTATTTGTTTTTGAGGTGGTTTTTATAGTTGTGGTTTTAAAAAAATATAGTTAGATGTGGTTATTTGAATTTAGATACATGTTTAGTAAAAGTTATGGTTAAGGTTTATGTCCAGTAAAAAAAAATATATAAAATATTTGGTAGTTGTGTGGTTGTAGTTACTTTTCAAAAGTGTTTTTATTTGGAAATCATTAAAATAATATATTTTTATTTTTAAAAAATATTTTTAATATCAGCGTATCAAAAAGATATAAAAACACCTAAAATTTTTTTTAATTTGAAACAAAGAAAAAAAAAAAAAAATTATTAAAATTTTTTAAAATACAAAAACAAATGATATTTTACAAAATTCAATTAAAAAAACATATAAAAACTACTTCATCAAAATTACATTTCAAACTCAAATTTTACTGAACCTCACAATATAAAACATAACCTTTTTAGTTATCAAATACTTACTGTATTTTCTATACTACAAACACAAAAACAGGTACAAACGCAACCGAAATATTTTCCGGGAGATAACTGGTTGCATGTCCTTGTAGTATGATTGATATGGACTTTGTAATGACGGCACGTTCTTCGTTCATGAAAACAACTTTATAAATATTAAAATGAATCTTTTTTTTAAATTCAAACAATCAAACGACTCTAATTCATGTCATTTTACTAAGAGATTTCTACATTGTATATCTCTTTAAATAATCTAAAATTTCAGGTTTTTCTAATCTTGGTTTCCCTCGAAATCATGGCTTCGTCCCTCGGTGCTGGATAAATGATTATAATACTTTAATTAAACAAATTCAGATGTTGGTTGACATAATTTTATTTCTCTTTTTAAAGGGTTTTTTCTATAATAGTTGCTTAAAAATATATTAAAATAATAAAAAAAATATAAAAATATTAAATAAATAATGTTAAATAATATTTTTTAAATTTTAACAAAACAAAGGCTATGTGTTTTTTTATTTTAAAAAATAATAAATAAATATATTTTTTAATTATTTTAACATGCCATATAAAAATTAAAATTTAAAAAATATTTTAACATATTCTAATTAAAAATTTTATTTTAAAAAGACCTTGCACGAAAATCCAAACATCTCCCAAGTCAAGAAGGTTAAAACGTTTCCCTTGATAGTAAACAAAATGTATTCACCGTCAATCTGGTAACAACGTACCTAAACTAAATTTAACTAAGACGAGAGAGTGGTCCTGCAAAGCTACGAGAGAGTTAGTCCAGCGAAGCTTTATTCCCGTTTATTTCTGTGGTTATAAAGTATTTTTATAAAACTTTTATTTTTTTAAAAAATAATTTTTAAATTATTTTAATAAGATATGTCTGGAATTAATTTTAAAAAAAGTAAATGAAAATATTATTCTAACATGTTTGTTTTAAAATAAAAAATATCTTGAAAAATAATAAAAAGCGTACATGGAATATAATTCTTGCCTGGAAACTTGAGCAGGAGTGCCCAACCTGCTGCAAAACCTGAAGTCGACACTGTTGTAACGTGAGCGTAGCTAGAATATACTGAACAGGTGGCTGAAACTACGTCACGGGTCAATTGTTTTTTATCATAAAAAAATATCAAGAAAATGCAAATATTTTTTAAAAAATAAGGATTCTGATAATTAATTAAAAATAAAAAAAATTGAGTTAAAATTGGTAAATTTGATGGGGTTATGACCCGAGACTTCATATCAGGTTAATTTAAAAAAAATATATAAAAATAAATAATATTAATTTTTAGTGAACTTAGTGATGATAAATAAAATAAAAAATAATTAAAACTAACCCGATTTAATATTCAAAACTTGTGTAATGGATCACAAGGCTAGATCACAGTATAAAAAACAAATCTAAAAAAATAACAATGTAAAATTCCCAACCAATCAAAATAATTAGGATATACTTGAAAAAAAAATAGATTTTAAAAAAAACAAAAACCAAGTTTAATATAAAAAAATAAAATAAAATAAAAAACTTTATACCGGATTTGATATAAAAATCAAAAGGCAGTAAATTAAATTGAAAAAAAATAAGTTTGTAATTGGTTAAAGACAACATATATTGTAATTAAAAGAATAAATTCAAATATGATATAAAAAATCAAATGTCAATAAATAAAATTAAAATAGATAAATAATTTAAGAACAAATACTTTACAATTAAGAGAATAATGACCTAATTTAACTCAATAAACAAATAATCATACTTATTTTTTCTATTACAAGGGCTAGCATGTTTTTTTAGGACGGGAGAGATAAAAGAAAACAGAAAGAAAAACATGTTGCAGGAGCTTAATCGATGGTCTTCTAACCTCACGGGTCTTGCTCGTGACGTGGATAATAATGTGTATCGAATGCCACCCTCGTTTATATTTGTTTTGGCATTGCACTCACCATGGCTAAAGCACATATTAGGCACCTAATAACCACTTGTTAATTTAAAATAACATTTTATGCATGTTAGAATACTCGATCACATCTTACCCTACATGAAAATAGAACCATTACAACCTAAGCTGAAAAAATATTGTTTTTCAGGGGTATTTAAGTAAGTTAATAATTACACTCTATAAGGGTAAAAAATCCCTCTAACCCCTTTATTTTCTTTAATGACTAATTTGATGAAAAACATCTATCTACCCCCTGATACCAAGCTAAGTAAGTTTACTCTTCAAGAGTAAAAAAATAATTTCATTAAAGCATTGGAATGACAAACGAGGGAGGAGGTGGCCGGGTGTATTTTAAAACAAAAGAGTATCTGAAGTCCAACAACAATAATAATAAAAAATAAAAAGGCCATACAAAATTAAAGATAAATCTAGTCAATAAAAAGAGTTTTGAAAAGTTCATCCAAGAAACATAAAAAAAGAGTCAAGAAATCAATGAAGGAAGTCAACCTTTCTTACATTAAACAGGATTTTGCTAGTTGTACTTCACCCACCCCAAAAGTCTTAGATTCTTGAATCCCGAGAAAATTAAAGAAACAAATTATTAATAAAATAACAAAAAGATAAATGATTTTATTAATTCCCCATCCTCCTTCTATGACTCTCTCTCTCTCTCTCTCTCTCTCTCTCCCCTATATATCAATAGCAAGCATGAGCAGGCAACTCACCCTTTCTCCCTTCCTTCTTTCCAGTCTCTCCATCTCTCAAAATATTCCTCTGTCACCTCTTCTCTTCTACTGTTCTACATCTTCCAAGTGCTCCTCTTCCTTATTTTAATCTCCTTTATCTTGTGTCTCCGAAGATATATAATTATAGACATGGTCGTGGCATCCCCAACTCAAATTCACGGGGAAAAACTCCTGGCCATCGAGCTTCCTGTAATAGATCTCTCAGGCGAGAGATCAATGGTGTCCAATCTCATTGTCAAAGCCTGTGAAGAATATGGTTTTTTCAAGGTAAAAAACCATGGCGTTCCTCATGATATCATTGCCAGAATGGAAAACGAAAGTTCCAACTTCTTTGCCAAAACATTCGATGAAAAGCAAAAGGCTGGGCTTGCTAATTCCTTTGGTTATGGCTGCAAAAACATTGGCTTTAATGGTGATACAGGAGAGGTTGAATATCTACTTTTTAATACCAATCCTCTCTCCATTGCTGAAAGATCCAAAACCATCTCCAATGACCCTACAGAATTCAGGCAAGTGCTTACACCCTTTATATTGCTTTGAGCTTTTCATTTGTTGTATATGAGAATTTAACACTATCCCCATTTATTTATCTAGAGTTTATTTTCTCCTTTCTTCTTTCTTGAAATTACGTTTTCAATGTTAGTTACTTTCATGCATGTATTTGCTCGAGAGTCACCAACCTCTTGATGAAAGTGCAAGAGAGGTTTTTTTTTTTTTTTTTTTTTTGAGTGCTGCCTTGAGAACCCGAGGTAAAACATGTTTTAGCGAAGCTATTGGTAAAAGATTGGTGAACAAAGCTAACAACAAAATGATGGAAAGCCTATAAACTGAGAAGCCCACTACGACTACCAGCAAAGTACTACCATTTTTTTAAATCCAAATTAGATTTATTTTCGAATTTTGAAAATGATGCTACCATGCAAGTTGCTAATTCAATGTCCCGAGCACTTCTATATATATGTAAACATGGTGCTGGCTGGGAACTTTCTTGAAATTGAACTGTATCTTTTAAACCTCTTGTATTCAAGTGCACCTGACATTCCTAAAATTGCAAAATTCTTCTATGATTTGCTGGGAGAATCTTCCTTAATGAATTTCAGGGTGAAGCAAGTTGCTTTTTTTAATATTTTATGTGAGTAGAATACTCGTACATGTTATCATAGGAATTTCTTCAATCATCCTTGGTAATGTGTGGTATGAAAGGAACATGAAAATGAAGAGAACTAGGTTTCCATAAGCAGAACGCTAGCTATGAAATTATGTTACTATTAATAATTAGGGGTATTTATTTTTAGTTTGGTTTGATTTTTTTTTCATAAAAATAACTAAATTGAATTAAAAAACAGAAACTAAAACAAAATTGATTTAAATTGACTGGTTTTGGTGTTTTTTGGATAAAAATTGGTTCAGACTGGTTTGACTTGTTTTTTTTTTTTTTTGGCTTGTTTTGATTGGCTTTGTTTTTTTTGGTTTGGCTTAGGTTTTCTTCTAAATTTTTTTTGTATAGGTTTTGTTTGATTTTTTCAAAATTTTAATGTTTTTTTTTCCATGATTCTATTTTTTTCTTTTTACTTTTTTTAATTTAATTAGTTTTTTCACTATTTTTACTCACTGCTATTAATATCATGCCTCAGTAAAAAAATCACGTCTAAATTGCAGTAATTAAGCAAATTTATGAAATTAGTAAGTTACAGCAAGATAATTGTATAAATCATACAAAAAATTAAGAATAATACAAAACACTCCATTTTTCTTAAAAATAATAACGAAAAATTAGATATAAAATCTGTAGTGTTTACTATTTTTCTTATAAAAATGTAAGAGGCAGGTTTCGTAAAATCTTTAAAGTTTTGAACTCTACCTGCAATTCCAAAATAATATTCTAAGGAGTTATTGTAATTTATCATTATCAAGATTATGCATGTAAGAAGAGCGAATCGATTTCAATTCCATCTTTCTTGAATTTTTTTTTAAAAGGGACCAACACTCGTGATTTTTATGAAATTCAATTTAAAACACCAAATCACACGGGAATATGGAATTAAATGTACTCCTGGGAGGTGGGATAACATGTCAGAACTTCTTTCACTCGAGAGTCGAAACATTCTCCATTACTTCTTGGAAGACTCTTTTTTTATTTTTTCCCAAACAAGAGAAGTTTTATGTATTCAGATACTAGGGTTGATTTACTGGTTGATGTCTTCTTAAGTTGAATGCTCGGTAATCTAATAAAAAAAAAAGAGGTAAAGAAGAAAAAGATGGTGGTTGGTTTAAAAATCATCTAGTTTCTTTTTTTATAAACCAATCAAAAGTTTCTTTTTACTAAAAGAACAAATAAATATTACCTCCAGCATCTGTTCATCTATCTTGAATGTCTTCAGCATGCACATGTAAAATTTACCTTGTGGCCACGCACACGATTAAGGGTCTGTTTGTCTACGCGGCTGCGGCTGCGTTTTATTGGAAACGCAGTCCGCAGCAGTTTGGTAATAAAGAAAAGCGATTTACTGTGCATGGGCCCACATGTTTTTTGCGTTTAAAACGCTGAAAAGGAAAAGCTACCGAAACATTCTTTTCATTCTCTTCGGGTTAATAAAAAACAAGGACTGTTCATAGGTGAATTGCACTGTTCACGTGAACAGTGCGTGCAAATGAGGTGTACTGTTCACGTGAACAGCGCGTGCAAATGAGGTGTACTGTTCACGTGAACAGTGCGTAGTAAATTGCACTGTACGCAGGGCTTTTTTTTTTTTTTTTTTTTTTTTTTTTTTTTTTTTGTGTTAATACTTAATTGTATTGTTTTTTTTTTTAAAAAAAAAAACTTGTTTAGAGAATTAAATTAATTCGGGCTGTGAATAATATTTTTTTTCTCGAAAAAACTAGTATAGAGTGAATTAAATTCACTCGCACAGTAATATTAATTTTGTAGTTTTTATCGAATGAATTTTGCACGTAATGGAATTATAAATAGTTTAATGAAATAATAAAAAATATTTTATATAAAGTATTATTTTTTTCATGATGTAATAGGAGTAATTAATTTTACAATATTTAAATTTAAAACCATCAATATTAATATATATATATTTTAATTAATTTATAACCTCAATTTCAAAAACATTCTTAACCAAACACATTAAACTACTTTTTTTTCAACCTCAATTTCAACCACAGTTTTAACCAAACACCTATTTTTTCAAATCAACCTCAACTAAAAGTACTTTTTATAAAATAATTTTTTTCAAACCACAACAGCTACCGCAATGCCAAACACACTTTAAGTGTTTCTTTTTCTAGATCACAATCACAATTAATTCAAAACATGTGAAAAGAAAATGAAGATAAGGTAACTTATTTGCATGAAAAAGAAATGGAGAATCAAAATGCACAAGGCAGGGAGATTGTGAAATCTGAGGAAGGGCTTCGGTGACTTCTTTTTTGCCAAATAATGCAATACTGGAATTTATGAATATTAGAGAAACTGGGAAAAGCACAGGAGAAGCAGGTCTAGTGTACTTTTCTAAACGCCTGCCTGGTGGCCTCGTCTCTTCTATTTTTTATTTTTAATACCTCATAGCCTGTGACCTGTTAGGCTGTTACATTCACCGACGTCGACAAGGCTTGATTTTTGTTCTCTCTCTCTCTTCTATATCTGTGATACAGCTCTGCTATGATCGGCTACATAGAAGCAGTTAGGGAGCTGGCATGTGAGCTATTAGATCTGATGGCAGAGGGATTGTGGGTCCCAGATAGATCCGTGTTCAGTCGACTAATCAGAGATGATGACAGTGACTCAATCATCAGGTTAAATCACTACCCTCCCATGCCTATACTCTGCAAGGATAAGGACTCCTCATCACCCTGTAACCACAACAGGGTAGGGTTTGGAGAGCATTCTGACCCTCAGATCTTGACCATCTTAAGATCCAACGACGTGGGTGGCCTTCAGATTTCCCTGAATGATGGTGCCTGGGTTCCAGTAACACCTGACCCATCTGCCTTCTGTGTTAATGTGGGTGACTTGTTACAGGTTGGTCTGCTATTTTTCTCCTTCTCTCTCTTATCTTGTAGTTGATCTGGACTTCATGGAAGCTACTGCTACTATAGCTAAACTAGCTAGCTAGCCAGTAACCAGGAGGCTTCGGATTTGGTTTCTCGATGCCAACGGGGCCCAACTCAACACCAGTTGGGAATATGAGTAATTGAATCACTCAGTGCCCGTTTAGAGTACGGTATCCCTTGCTTTTTAGTATTTTTAAGAGTAGTTTTTGTTGATAATAAAAGATGTGCTTTTATGATGTGCTTAGAACCTGACTTGAGATTACCGAGGAAATAATTCTGTACCCTGACTTCACCATTTCCAAGACATTTTCCGTGGAGTATCATTTTTCTTGGGTCTCCTTGTTGTGAAAATGAAATTGATTTTTTTTTAATTGACAATGACAAAGATATGTTACTAAGGTCTTTACAATACCGGTTTTCTTGTGGAAGGTTTTTTCTTGAAATTTTCATTTTCATTTTCATTTTCAAGAACTAAATGCTTGTTATCGTCAACATCATTAGCTAGTTCTCATGGAAATCTAATTCTAATCTCTCTCTCAAAATTTTGCAGGCAATGACAAATGGGAGATTTGTAAGTGTGAGGCACAAAGCCCTAACCAACTCATACAAGTCTAGAATGTCAATGGCCTATTTTGCTGCACCCCCACTTAATGCAAGGATCGCCGTTCCACCAGAAATGGTTACACCCATCAAGCCTGCCTTGTACAGGCCTTTCTCCTGGGCTGAATTCAAGAAAGCTGCTTTTGCTCTGCGACTTGGAGATAGCCGCCTCGGTCTATTCAGGATGGAAGAATATGAGCAAGTTGCCTGATGAGTTTTTGATAGCTTAGTATTATGGAATATAAATGTTTAAATATCCAAGTTTAGCGTCGTTCTGTACCCCTGTAGGGGAATTTTGCCGTTTGATATCCTTGCCATTGCTACTGTTTATCCAGCGAGAGACTAGTAGCTTGGGGGGGGGGTAATGGTAGCACTGTAGTTTAGCCGTTAGTGTAAAATTTTCCCTTTTGAATAATATTCAGTGGCCAGGGGGGTGGTGGTTAGCTCTATCATGGATTCTTTTGAAATTTTAAGAAAAACAAGATTAGAGAAAGCCTTGATAGGATGAGATGTTAAATGAAGCCAGTCAAGACAATATAAATTTGAATCTGGAAAATCAAGGAGGTAGTAGAAATGTTGACTCTATGTGCGTTGTATTTGTCTAGTGCGCGCACGAGTTACTGATACCAAACTACTTCAAGAAGTGCACCAGTAAAAGGTCAGCGACAATGCTACGCTGGAACTGTCGACTTATTTACTAAAAGGAAAGATTAATCATCTATGAGGATATGAGGAACAGAAGCTTATACATAATGTCAGATTTCAAAGAAATCTAAGAACAAAACCATCCACATCATTACAAGTAGGTTAGAGGCTCTAACAAGACAGAACCATCTAATTCAAATCAGTCATGCGCTCCAATGAGCAATCAGAGCTTCAGAATACTTGGTCTGTTATCATATAACCTAAAGCCAGCCTCGAAGATGTTGATTTAGGGGCTGCAAATGTTCTTTTCTGTTATCGTTTTATCAGGTATTTCGCTCCCGAGTCAGGAAATACCTCATCAGGCACGAATTTGAGATCTTGCAGCAAGACAAGAACACTTCTACTGACCACTTCAGCTTAGTGCACAAACACATATCTCCAGGATCTCATAATCCTCATCCCATAACAAAAAGGACGCCTTCTCTGGGTTCTCTAAAATCATCTTTGAATGTTAGGAAACCAGAGACTGTCCATGTCTGGCAAAGCCTGGGTTGTTCGCCTTTAACGAGTAGAGGCCAACACCCAAAAATAATATTCAAGTACCACAATTTTAAGTCTTTAACGAATATTACCTGCAACAGCTTGGCTATCCACGAGCTGGACTTTTCGTGTTTCCACAAAAAAATTTATTCGATTTGGTTTTCATTCAAGAATTATAGTTTGGAAGAGAAAATTGTTGTTAATTAAATATAATTATATAAAAAAATAAAAAAATAAATGTAATTAAAAAATAATTTTACCATCCATTTCATAATTTATCTTGTAAATTAAAAAAAATATTTTTTTTACCATAAATTGATTATTTTATTATATTTATTGAAAATTATATTTTACATAGTGTTTATAGACTTGATTGTATTTTAATTACACTTCCTAATATTCTAAATGAAAGTTAATTTAGCCGCCTCATGATATTATGAAGAGGCGGGATTAATAAATGAAGGAGCTAGAATAGCGCCCCTTTAATTTAAAAATGCTCAACCATTGACCAGGCAGGGGGTCATAGTAGCATAGGGTATAATTGTTAAATCCAGCTTAGCCACCCGCGTTAATCTAGATTAAATTTGTAATTAGATTGGTCGTTTATTATTTAATTAAACCTAGTTTATCCATTAAAATTTGATTAATTTGATAAAGTTAAAAGATTAAAGGTTTTTTAAAAAGTATCAAATTAAGTAAGGTTTAAATCTTGGTCATCTTTTTCAGGCTAAAATTATTTTGTTAGCCCACCAAAACTAATACACGCGACATCACTTGGTTTTAGTTTTATATATATATAATTTTAATATTGTATATTATTATAATTGATCAACTAATTCAACCCACTAACCCACCGATTTTAACAAGTATGCCATTAGAGACTTTGACTCATGGTCAAAATATAGTTTGTTTTGTTTTGTGGGTGCTTAGCTCTGATAGCTGGCTGGCTCACTTTTTTCACGATGGATCTACAAAACTTGTTCACTTTAATAATGATAATGCTGGCACACAAGCATTGTTCTTGAAATACACAAGCGAAGAATACAAAGTCATGGCATTTAAGGAGCAGATGGGAAATCATTTAATAAAACTAGCAACAGATTGGTTCAATTTCCTTTCTGAAAAATTAAAAGAGGTTTTCAGTACTTGGCATTTCTCTGTATTCAATAATCGAAAGGTAATTAAAAGTATCTTTTCCAGTATTAGCTCGCACTCATCATTCTCAACACGACGACTCTACAACTTCGTATCATTTAGACCGAACACAGCCGGAGAAGCTCTCTGTGTGTGCCTAGTAGTAAGCTGTAGCGGATAGAACTGAAACTCACAGCACCGTATCGTAATGAAAAAATAATGGGAAAGCAAAAGGATACCTATCCTGATTTATATTGCAAATCGATATGTATATATATATATATATAAGTTGACAGTCCTGTATATCTAATAGAATATCATTGGCTTGAAGGATATCTAATAGCAGCTGTGTAGTTATGAAAGCTATTCTGTACAAATGGGACTGGCCTTTCTTGAATTTTTGGCAGTCCTGAACCTCCGACATCGGAGTTCATGAATGTCTACATGCCTCTTTTAGACAGTTAAACATTTGGCACTTAATTGAAGATTTCGGATCAAGTGATTTCTCCTGGCTATAAGGTTATTTCCTTTTTGCAGACATATCAGAAGCAATATTTGATTTCCGTATAAAAGTTACTTCTCCTCAGCCTTATATGGTTGAAATAATGCTCACAGTACACTTGCAGCTCTGTCTCTCTGATCAGGTGTATCAATCTATGCCATGACAGATACATGCGGTCCGTACCACTTGCAGAACAACAGATACTTGACGTGAGGAAAGTTCAAAGAATTTGAGAGGAACAAAAAATGGAGAAAGCATGATGGCAGCTTTTGATGTAATTCAGTTTCACCACAACATAACAGCAGTGGCTAAGGGATTCCTTCAGCTCGGAAATAACAAAATTCACAGCAGATGGAAAAATAAGATTCACAGAGGATAAAATAACCAAGACCCTTAATTAAGTACTGATTCCAAATATTAAAATGTAGAAAAATACCAAAACTTCTTGATTGATATATATATATGGACTGCAAATTAAATACTTCTAAGGTAGCCCAACACCTCACGTTTGAATAGCACCCCCAGTCCAAAAATGCTTCTTTACCGTCACCGCCGTGGAAGAATACCCACCAGCACCACAATCATTGTACTCGTCCTCATCGGTACAAAAATCCTCAACAGGCAATCCATCAGCATAAGCTTTCACCCAATGCAGAGTGTACCTACTAGGCAATCCTGGATAAGAAGTCGAACCACTCTTATCTCTTACTTTCTCTCGTAAAGACCCTGGAACAATCCTTAAAACATCCTCAACATTCACATTATCAGGCAGCATTCATCCAAGCTCTCTTCTTTCACAGCCCTATAAGCAGCAGTCTCACTGCTCTCCCCTGCCTTCATCTTTTCCCCTGGCTCCCTCCCTTGTGGTCGAAAGGAACCATCAGAGAGTTCCTGCTGGGCTTCCAGTAGTATTTTCTTGGTGCCGCAAGAGGAAATGATGCGGACAACCATGCAATGGACGACACGGCAAGAGGGTACGGAGTTTTCAAGGACTGTCTCGCCCTCAGAGATATCAAGCCAGAGGTTTTGGATATTTTTAGTGCCTGGTTTTACTCCCCATGATTGGAAATCAGTGGTTGAGATACGTGGCTTTAGTGAATCTGATAGAGCTTCTAAAGGTCAAACTGTTGCTTGTTTCTGTAGACAACGACATTGTTTTCTGGAAAACAACAAATGAGCTAGGAGGAGATTGCCATTAAGCAATGATGCCTTAGCAATGTGATATAATATTATATGCAGGGAGAGAACGGGGAAAATTTTAACCCTAGAAAAATTTTCTTTTAAGCTGCCCTGATTGATTAAAAAAAAAATAGTTTGACTCTGCTAGGATGATTTATCCAAGATGATTCAATATGGATGTTGAAAAAAGAAAAAAAAACCGTTTGGATTTATTCGAGGTTGTAGTGGAATTAAACTCGTATCAAATAAATTGGAACCCTATCCAACCGGTGATGTTGGCCTGGAAACTAAATCAAACTTTCAAGGCCAGCTAAGATACGTCAAACCTGACCGACAATACATTATTAAGCCCAACCAAATACTATGATTCATGAAACGAAGTCGGAAAGGAAGAGTTTGGCCCGTAGCGTATATAGAGAAAATTATGGACTCATGAAATAGAACTTATTTAAGCTTTTAATTAAGCCCATATACACATCGCGGGGAGAGAAAATTATAAGCCCAGCTATAAATAAACCTATAGTTTACTTTTGAGATGTATAGGTTTAATAAATGCAACTAGTAGTTTAGGATAAACTAACCTGTATATTTAACGAAGATAATTGTTCCAAGCTTATCGAGTCAGAAAACTCCATGTTGAATTCAACGTTTTTCGATGATGTCGGCAATGACTCATTTTTCTTCAGTACTCAATGCATAACTCCAGCTGAATAATTAAATTTTTTTTATCATTCAAACGCAGCGGACTGATCTGTGATTTTGTTTCTAGTCATAATGCTAAACATGAATTAAAGTCAAAGTGATAGGCTGCTAATGTCACTAACTATCATTTGTCTGGTTATAACAACCACGTTAGTTAATTCTAACTAATATGAAATCTCCGACTTTTCTTTTGTGGAACAGCTAAGGAATTCGACTCAATTGTCAAATTTTAGTTTTGTGGGTTCATATATATAGTAGGGTGTTGACCTTTATTTCTTGCAATTGGATCTCTTTTTCAGACCACTAAAAATGGAAGCGTAGGGAATTTGATCAATCGTCTCCTTTTATTATTAAAATCATGGGATTAATTTGTATATGGTTGTTAAAGAACTAATTCAATTCAAAAATTCAATGTCTTATGTGAGATTTTAAGATATAATTTGTATTATTTTTTATCACATCTTTTTAAATTAAAAGCTTTTTTAACTTAAACTTGTATAATCTCAAACTACATTATATTTAATTTTTATTAAATAAATGAAGATGATAAAATTAAAAATTTGTAATTGCTTGTTTATTAAAGGTTTATTATTATGTTAAAATATTAATTCAATCTAAAAATTTAAGTGAGATCTTAAAATATATATAATTTATATTATTTTTTAATATATATTAATTAATTGATATTATTATTATTCGAGAATGAAGATGCTGGCATCTAGATCTTAAGACTACGTCAAGGCAACAGCGAATATTTTGGCAAGTTACTTAAAGCTTTTAATTGAGACAAGCTCTTTTGAACGATTTGTGACATAGGAGAAATATATACGTGATCGATCGACCTCAGTAAACTTTTCTTAGAATGAGATTTCTGTGATTGTTTATGGTATATATATTTTTTTTAAATCCAACAGAATTTCTCTGCCAGCTTAATTTTGATACTGAGATGATGAGTCTTGATAGCCTGTATGTTATAGCTTTCGTCAAGCATCATCTTAATTTCTCGTGTCAATCCCCTTCCATGCCAAACCCCATGAAGTATATATAGACTATAGATAGAGAGTTGTAATGATACACTCACTTTCAGACATTGCTACATATATGTATACTTACAACCTAACCAAGGAGCTGGCATTATTTTCTCCAAACTTTTTCTCCTTTTCTAACCTCTTAGATATTAGGAACCGAGAACAGAGGGATGGGTGAGGGATGGAGGAAGTTTCAGATTGTGGCTGACATATCGCTTTTTCAAGTACAATTACCGTATCAATGATGTAAGCAAGCAAGAAAACTGCTCGTTTCCTACTTCATATGATATTGTTCTTGACATTATTCAAAAGAACTTGGGGTCAAGAACATGTAAAAAGGTCAAACTCATTTTGGTGTCCTTAATAAAACGGAATGGATCAGCCACACATTTGCTGAGAAATATTGTATATTTTATATTTTCACATACTAGCTAGTGTTTTTTTCCTATTTCTAAAAACCAACGTAGCTTTTATTTTTCCATCTTCATTTTTTTTTCTATTCAGCATCTTTTTTATTTGGTAATTAGTTATCGATTTCTTCAATCTCTATTGCCATATTTTTTTCTCTCTTCAGTTTTTTGCACAACCAATTGCCTTTTTGCATGACACTGTCCCTAATCCTTTTCCCTGCAAATTTATTTTCTTTTTTGTCTTCTCACTTGTTGAATATGATTTGATTGGATTTCAATGTTTTCTCAAATTTGTATTTTCTTTTGATTTTACTATATAAACGAAGGTGTTTGGAATAAGATTCCCTCGATCACTATATATTGTCCATTACGGCCACCAAATTACTATAAAAATACTATTAAACAATCCTTTCAACTTCACAAATAGCATTTTAGCATAAAAAATCATTTTAAAATTCAAATCAAATACAAATTTTGGAAAACATTGAAATCCAATCAAATCATATTCAACAAGTGAGTCAATCAAAGTAGTTAATAGTGAAATCCAATCAAATCAAAGCATTTTAACACAATTTTTCATTCGGTGGTGGTCTCATCATCAACAGTGGCTAGATTTTAATAAAAAAGGGTTCAAATGCAAACACTCCATGGTTCAATTATTAAAATCTAGAAGAAGAAAAAAATATATAAGGAGAGTCAATCAAAGTAGTTAATATAGTTCAAGGAGGTTCTGTACATTTTAGCCAACTTTAAGCAAGAGTTTTTTCTTCAACTTGAGTTTCTCAATTTTAATTCTACCTGTCTCAGTTTCTCAGGATTCAAAAAACACATTAAAATTGGTGGATGT